>NW_006785037.1:1794903-1909237 GCF_000442215.2 Lipotes vexillifer
AGAAAGTTAGGGAAACCATTCTCTTGCCTGATATTCTGTTTCAATTCAAGGAATTATTATAGGGCTCATTTGCTTAAATTGAAGTCTCTGCATCCTCAGTGTACTTTTGGATTTTGTAATACAGAGTAAGTGAGACCAATGGATTCAGTCTGAAATCAGGCCATCTGGCTTCTTTCTCATCTACTGCAGTAATAAAAACAACCAGGTGTTATTTATAACATACTAAACATGTTAAAATTATGCATTTACTCCCAGAGGAAGCCTATGTAGCTAGGTACCATTATCTTCTTACAGAGGAATCTGATATTCACTGAGTTAGTTGACTTCTCCAAGGATATATACATAGCTTGTAAGTGGTAGAACCAGAATTTGAATATAATTGTGACATTAAAATTCATGCTTTTAATGCAGTGTTATTATACTGCATTTTCCTCGACCATGTACCCTAATGGTAGCCAACTGTCTTGTAGATGTGTGCCAGTCATCATAGAATGGACTGGGCCAGAAAATGTAAGGGAATGCTAAGAAACCTATCTCCTTCATTGGAGGTATAATTGAGAAGTACATATACTGGCATTTGTGAATCAGTTGTGCTGCTGAATGCATATAAAGCATAAAATAAAACTGAAGATAGAACCCTGGACATCACTAATAATTGAAGGGGCAAACAGAAGAATCTTGTAAATGAGATTAAAGAAAGGCAGTTGAGGGAGCGTGGAGCCATGCAAGCTCATGAAGGAAAATTTCAAGAATAAGCAAGACGGCAAGAATAGCTTTATATATACTAGTCATCTACTTTGTGTCAGCTGTTACTTTGCATGCATTAACTCATTTGACTCCCCTCAGTGACTTTATTTTTCAGATGAATAAAATGAAGCACTGAAACTTTAATTTGCCCAAAGACACCCAGTGGTATGTGGCAGAGCTAGAATTATGGATCCCGGCAGGCTAATTGTGCAGTCTGTGCTCCTCACCAGCATGAGAGACAATGCTGAGACATTTTTGAGACAATTGTCTCAGCATGAGACAATTTTGAATTGTCAAATGCCCAGAAAGTTTAGGTGAGTTAGTGACTGAAAGTCATCCATTGGATCTGGTAATTAGAAAATCATTTGAGGATGTTTTCCAGTAAAATTTCAAAGGCAGGATAAGGATGACACCTGATAGCTCTTGGTTAGAGGAGAAAATAAATAGTGAGGAAATAGAAATACTGAGAGGAGAATAAGGGAATATGGCAGGGTGGTAGCTAGAGGGGTATACAGGGCCTTAGGGAGAGAGTTTCTCTCTTTTACAAGGAGAATTACTTGAACATATTTTAGTTCAAGTAATTGAACTTGAATGGTAAAGTTGTGGGAGAGAAAAAGAAAAAAAATGAGAGTAAAATCCCCAAGGGAAGTGAAGGGAATAAAGAAGAATAGTTGTTATTTATTCAACTTTCATATATTAAAAGCCTACCATGTGCAAAGTAATGTGTCTAAGTACAGGCTGGTGAGAAAACAGACACTGACCTAGCCTTCAAGAGTGAAGTGAATTAACAGAGATATCTTGGCCTTGAAGAGAAGAGATGCTTCTTCTAAACAATTCGGTGAAAGAGGCGGGACAAGTATGAATTTATCTGTTTTATAAGTGAAATAGCCTCAGATTTACTGGTTCTTTTCCATGCTCCCTTCAGTTCAGATAGCAGAGATAGGATGTTCCAAGTCAAAGGGAAGTGATGCTCTAAGTATCAGAATGTGGTTTTTAGAATCAATAAGGATGCTAGTTTAGGTTGTTTAAAAAAAACAAAACAAGGGAGCGGGCATATTCCTCGGCCCTAGTCCAGACCTGCTGAATCAGAATTTCTGTAGGTTTAAGAACTCAACATTTGTAACAAGCTCCGGGTGATTCTTCTGCACTCTGAAGATGAGAACCCCTGCCTTAAGTCATTGGTCATGGAAATCGGCAGTTGGTCTCAGCCTGATGGTCAACCATTTACATCCCCTGCCCTATACACTCTCAAGATTACTGTCACTTATGGACTTAGTGACAAAGATGTAGACATTTAATTTAATCAAGACATATAAATTTGACTTCTTTTTACATTCCTATTTTCTGGCTTGTTTAACATTTTGTAGATCTCAATTGAGCTGTGAGTAATGAATTTTACTTCTTTACAGTGAGTTCCAAAGATATGCCTATTCAGCAATGGGCGGTAAATGATTCAACATGAGCTGTTTCTTATGTAAACATACAAAAGGCCTGACCCAGACTAAATCAATTTAAAAAGGAAAACATTAAAGCTATGTTTCCTGTTATATACTTAAAGTCTTCTTTGGTTCCTTATGATTATACCATTGACCAACTATTTCAGACTTTAGTTTTTCCTCCTACACCACCTGCTGAAATGGTTCACATGGTATGGGAGATGAGTTTCGGAAGGTCAAAGCAATTACAATTATAACTCCTATATTTTAGCTAATAAAGCAGCTTTTTGTGTTAAGGGTAAGGGAGTTATGGGCATCTTGACTCACTCCCTTTCCTGATTTGAATTGCTAAAAGGTTTTAAAAACTGCAATAAGGAGGGAGAGCAAAGTTCATAGAGCCTTTAGAAGGATGTAAAGTTGAGACAAGAAAATTTGATTCCTATTTATGATGTCAAGCATTTCTATTAGATAGTTAGGAAATAATATGAAGCCTTTCTTATTAAGATATTGTACTTGTATTTTCTTAAAGCAGATATTGTTAATATTACGCATTCTGGTCCTCAATGAAGCCATAAAGTTGTTTTCCTATGATTAGCTCCCTGGTAAAGTATCATTCTATTAGAATTCTTTAATAATTTTGCAACTATTTCTTGTGCTATGAAAATGTAGTGCACTAAATCAAAGCTCTCTTGAATAAAATATACCTTAATTTTTTGGCTTTGCAGTCAGATTGTTTTTCAATTTTAGGCTATTTTTAATTATAAAATTCTCACTTAGGGAAAATAGCATTTTAAAAGTTGTACAATGATTTCCAGCCTTTGAAAAAAATTATTTCAAATCTTATGTCTGTAACTGTTTATATTTTTATACCTTAAAAAAATATCTAGTGTACCATGAGATGCAAAATGTACCTTTCACAAGATATCTTGTTCTAATACTGCTTAATAAAAGTTAATGTATGTTATTTGAATGAAAATATTTTGAATATGTTTTCTTAATTTAGTACTGAAAAACAAAGCACTCTGAGTATTCTATATTATAATAACTGGAATTGGTTTTAAGTATGCATAAAACAAAATGGGTATATCTTATACTTTAAAGAATAAATATTAGTGAATATTTCAAGTTGAGGAATAGTACATTGTAACAATTGATGAATCTACATTGATACATCCTGATCACCCAAAGTCCATAGTTTACATTAGGATTTACTCATTGTTGGACATTATATGGGTTTGGGCAGATTTATGATAAGACATGTGTCTATCATTATAGTATCATATAGAATATTTTCACTGTCCTGAAAGCCCTCTGAGCATTGCCTATTCATTCCTGCCTCTGACTAACCTGTCTCAGCCATTGATCTTTTTATTGTCTCCATAGTTTTACTTTTTCCAAAATGACATATAGTTGAAATTATACAGTATGTAGCCTTTTCAGATTAGCTTCTTTCACTTAGTAATTTGTCTTTAAAGTTCCTTATGTTTTTTTCTTGGCTTGATAGCTCATTTCCTTTTCGTGCTGAATAATAGGATGTACCACAGTTTATTTATCCATCCATCTACTAAAGGACATCTTGGTTGATTCCAATTTTGACAGTTATGAATAAAGCTGCTATAAACATTCAGGTGCAGGTATTTGTGTGGACATGTTTTCAACTCCTTTGGGTAAATACCAAGGAGTGCAGTTGTTGGATCATATGGTGAGAGTATGTTTAGTTTTGTAAAAAACCGCCAAACTGTCTTCCAAAGTGGCTATACCATTTTGCATGCCTACCAGCCGTGTATGAGAGTTCCTGTTGCCCCACATCCTTACTAGCATTTGGTATTGTTAGTCTTCTGGATTTTGGCCATTCTAATAGGTGTGCAATGGTATCTTTTTGTTTTAATTTGCTTTTCCCTGTTGACATATGATGTGGAGCATCTTTTGTATATCTTCTTGATCCTGCTCATATTTTAAAAACGCTTTTTCTTCTTTTTAAACAATTATTTTATATTTCATGTGTACTAATCCAGTTTGTGAAGTCTTTGAGGGTCTGTTTCTTCTGCCCATTGCATCTGTTAGTCTCTCATTTCACTTGGAACCAAATCTGCAGAAATTCTTTGAGATCAGATTGAGTTCATTTCAAGAGAATTTCCTTTTACCTGTCATCTGGTAGCACTGTCTACCTGGCACAAGCCTCTCCAAATTAAAATTTTTTCATGCCACATTGGAAACTCAACCTCCCAACTGCTGTCTTAGGATGGCAAAGTCTTAGAGGGATTTTTTTTTTTTCCCCGTTTATCCTTTGCTAAGTCTAAGGTCAAAATGGCTAAGTTGGTAAGATACCTTGTCTCTTTTAGCGTGGGCATTAGGAGGGCTTTTTTCCATTTTTTAAGCTTTTTAAAGTTTGAAATACTTGTAGATTCACATGAAGTTGCAAATACATCTCCTCTGTGCCCTTTACCCAGTTCCCTTCAGCGTAACCTTTCACCAGCTTTATCAGGGTATAATTGACAAATAAAATTGTAAGATATTCAAAGTGTACAACTTTATGATTTGATATATGTATACATTGTGAAAGGATTCCCCCATTGAGTTAACACATCTGTCACCTTTTGTGTGTGTGTGAGAACATGTAAATTCTACTCTTAGCAAATTCTTAGTAAATTTCAATTATACAATACAATGTTATCAACTGTATTCACCATGATGTTATATATTATATCCTCAGACCTTATTCATTTTATAGCAGAGAGTTTGTGCCTTTTAGCCAACCTCTTCCTATTTCCCCAACTGCATAGCCCATGGCAACCACTTTTCTATTCCCTACTTCTATGAATTTGACATTTTTTTTAATTCCACATATAAGTGATATTATGCAATATTTGTCTTTCTCTGGCTTATTTCACTCAGTGTAATATAAATAAGCACTCCAGGTTTATCTATGTTGTCGTAAATGACAGGATTTTCCTTTTTTAAGGCTGAATGATATTTTATTGTATATACAGTTGACCCTTGAACACTGCAACATGGGTCCACTCATACACTTTTTTTTCTTTCAATAGTAAATACCGTGAATGTAGAACCACTGAACTGTGGAGGAGGAAATGTGGATATGGAGGGCTGACCGTAACTTATACATGGATTCATAACTGCTTGGAGGGTTGGTGCCCCTAAGCCCCAAATTGTTCAAGGGTCAACTGCAGATGCCATATTTTCTTGATCCATTTATTCATTGATGGACACTTAGGTTGTTTCCATACAATGTATGGAAAAGGCTTTTGTGAACAATGCTGCCATGAACATGGAGTACAGGTATCTCTTTGCAATTAATGATTTCATTTCTTTTGGATATATACCCAGAAGTGGGATTGCTGGGTCATATGCTGGTTCTATTTTTAATTCCTTGAGTAACCTCCATACTGTTTTACATAGTGGCTGTATGAGTTTACACTCCCACCAGCAGTGTACAAGGGTTCCCTTTGTTCCATATCCTCCCTGCATTTATTATCCCTTGTCTTGTTGGTAATAGATATCCTAACAGGTATGAGGTGATGTCTCATTATGGTTTTGATTTGCATTTTCCTGATGATTAGTGAGCACCTTTTCATGTATCAATACCTTTTGGCCAATTACATGTCTTTGGAAAAATGTCTATTCAGATCCTTTGCTGGTTTTCTTAAATGGGTTGTTTTTTGCTATTGAGTTATATGAGTTCCTCTTATATTTTGAGTATAACCCCTTATCAGACATATACTTGAAATATTTTTATTCTAGAGGTTGCCTTTTCATTTTGTTGGCAGTTTCCTTTGCTGAGTAGAAGATTTTTAGTTTGATATAGTCACACTTGTTTATTTTTGCTTTTGTTACCTTTGCTTTTGGTGTCAAATCCAAAAAATCATTGCCAAGACCAGTGTCATAGAGCAGACACCCCTGTGTTTTCTTCTAGGTGTTTTATGGTTTCAGATCTTGCATAACTTCTTGCATAACTATAAGACAATATCTAAACCAGGAAATTGGCATCAGTACAATCCACAATTGCATTCAGATTTCACAAGGTTTTTGTTGTTGTTTTGTTTTTTGGCCATGCCATGTGGCATGCAGGATCTTAGTTCCCTGACCAGGGATTGAACCCATGCCCCCTGCCATGGAAGCATGGAGCCCTAACCACTGGACCACCAGGGACTTCCCGCACCAGTTTTATTTTTAATCATTTGTATTTATATGTCTATATGTGTGTCTAGTGTAGTGCAGTTTTACCACATATGTACATTCATGTAACCACTGTCACAGTCAAGACACAGAACTGTTCTATCACAAGTCTTCCTAGGAGAGCTGTTTTTAATTCACCCTTTGAAGGTTGATGTAGCCCTTCGTGACCCCCGCTTTTTATGCAGTCTCCTATAAGTAGATTCATCCATCTCCTTAGGTGGGCCTTGAGCTTTATCTCCTCCTGTGTGATTATCAGAAAATCACTCTCTACAGAATTCAGAAACCCTAAGAGCAAAAGCTGGCTTTGGCAGGTGCTTATTTATTAGTGTTCCTAATTTCACTTTTTTGGGGTGGCTTTGCACCTTCTATTCTCTAGTGCCAGCTCTGAAATGTGTTTAAAAAGATGCTTTAAATTGTCTGCAAGCATTTTACTTGTTTCAATCAGAAGATTCACTCTGACTTTCTAATATGCCATATTTTGGAAACAGGTAACCATGGAAATATTAAAGAGCATTTATCTTTATAGTTTTCATTAATAGTTTTTTCATAATTAGAAAAGTTGACTTTGTTTTATCATGTTGCCGTGCATCTATGATTAGTTGATAATGAGATATATTATTCATTAAAACCATATAAGATAATGTACTTCAGGAATGGTCATAAAATTTATGATGGACCTCTTTATGAATAGTTTAATTTTCAGTCATACATTTTATTTATTTCTGTAATAGTTTTAATATCGAAATAATTAAAACAGAGAAGTTAAATAATTTCTCCAAGCTCATGGATCATTGAAAAATCTGAGACCAGAGTTCACATGAGTCTTTTGCTTATCCTGTTTTCTACATCTCAGATTTAAATGGTTTTGCAATTAACTTTTAAGTTGGATTTATATACCCATATACTGTACATTTCTCTGAACTTTCAAGTCAGGTTAAAATGACAAGTATATTTTTCAATTTCAAAAGCAAACAGGAAGAAAAGTGTAAAATCTCAAACCCTGGTTCTTAGAAAACTTAAAAGTTTGAAATTAGCATGTTTAGAAGTATTAAGCTATTGCTCAATATACAACCCATTTTTACATGAGAAGAAGAACCTGTGGAAAGTCATGTTTTCCACAGACAGATGACAGGAGGAAAATAGCTTGATTTAAGGCCAAGAGTAAATATGGGGCATTTCAAGTGTAGGTGAAAACTAATGACATTTGATGTTTCTCTGGTTTTTATCTTATGACTTTGCAGTTTCTCCAAGTGCCAAGAAAAATAGAAAGGCTGATGTTAATGTTGGGCTAGGTTGCTTTGTTTGTCTTTTAATATAGTACTAATTTTATTTCCAAACATACTTTTTCTTCCTTCAAAAGGATTCTTAAAAGTATTTTTTCTTTAAAAGTAGGCTTAGGGAATTTATGTAAAATGTAGAAAGCATTGGCTAGTTTAAAATAAGTAAATATAACTTTTATATGGGGAATAATAATCTAGGGAAATAAGCTAGGCCACCCACTGCCAAAGATATTTGCTGTATGTCAGAGTTTATGTGGCCCTGCAGCAGCAGTTTACTGTCTAAAGACTGTGTGTTCTTATTGCTGTGGACAGATAGATTCTCCACTTGAGATTTGTAAAGATTTGTGTCAGTTCAAATCAGTGAATTGAAACAGCATTTACTGATTGCTTACTAGGAGATGTAGTTTCTGACTTCAAGAAATGTATGCTAGGGGCTTCCCTCATGGCGCAGTGGTTGAGAGTCCGCCTGCTGATGCAGGAGACATGGGTTCGTGCCCCGGTTTGGGAGGATCCCACATGCCGCGGAGCGTCTGGACCCATGAGCCATGGCCGCTGGGCCTGCGCGTCCGGACCCTGTGCTCTGCAACGGGAGAAGCCACAACAGTGAGAGGCCCGCGTACCGCAAAAAAAAAAAAAGAAAAGAAAAAAAATGTATGCTATATTGAGAAAGACTGGCAGGTCATTGTGATATTCTTGCATTTATAAGTACAGAAGGACCCTAAGAGCACAGATTTGGGAGGAAGGGAGTTTGAAGAAATGGTGATCAGGAAAGGCTTCATAGAAAGTGAAGTTCGAGCTGTGCCTTTAGAATTAACAGGTTTACACCAATATTCAAATGAAAGGAGAGCATTTGACCGAAATAGGTATACTCACAGTGTTGCTCCCTCTCACCTGCACCCTCATTCACTCCTTTTTTCTTTGCCTTCATTAAGGCAAAATGAAAGGGTTCATGGCCGATTTTATGGGCCCTATTTTTAAGGCAATTCTTGGGTTCATGTAAAACTTCAAGCCACCTTTCCTTGCATGCCCATTCCTAGATTGTAATTTTCTAAGTTAGAAAAAAGAAAACAAAAACCAGGTTCAGCTCTTACCTTAGGAATAATGAGAGTCCATTCAGTCAGTTTCTCTGGTTCCCACTATGACTTCTTGACCAATGCTTGTTTGTTTCCCTGTTCTCTTTTTTTTTTTTTTTTTATCGTTAACACCTTGTGATACTTCCCTACCTGAGCTGCCTGTTCATTCACTTGCAGTCTTCTCCCTGCTCCTCTCTTCACTTGAATTCATTAGCCTTAGCCCTCACCTTGCCTGCCCTAATGCATGCCATCTCCATTCCTGTGCATCTGGTCCAGACATCTGCCATCTTGAGTCTCAGTGGTCATCCACCTTCCATCAGTATTTGACCAGCTTCTGGGCATGGTCTGACCCACACTGTTTACTTAGACAAGACGTAGTCTTGATCACATTCATACTGTCTCTCTGTAGTTTTCACACTAGGACTCAGTGCTTCCCTCCCTTCTCCCTCCACTAATTAGTTTCATTAGTATTCAATTGATATAATTAATTGTATTTCTTTTTTAATCACTGCAATTGTATCTATACTAGTAAAACTATTTTTATCCTCTATGTAATTTCACTTTTGTGTTGATTGAAACTTTCATGGGGGACAAATGTTACTTTCCTTTTGATTACTCACTTTAAAACATCTGTGAACCAACATAACTAAAAAATTACGAACTCACACAAACTTAGTCTTATCCGGCTTCCGAATCCTGAATGCTTTTCTTCCCACCCTACCACACTCCCTTGTTATTTTCAGTCTAAAACCTTCATGAAACATTTAACCATTTACTTCCTCTAATCTAGCTTTAAGCCGCTGATAATTTTATTCATTTGCTTAGCCTTGGGTCCAGTAAGATCAAAGTTCCAACTCTATATGGACCAGTAATCCTTACTGTGTTTCTACATCAATAAGCAATGTACTCTTGTCAACAATTTAGTCTATATGATGATGGGTTATATAAAGGACCAAAGGCAAAATGTAGGGGAGTTAAATAGATTAGCAAGTCTTCATCACCTTTCCTAACAAGACATCAGAGTGCTGAGGAAGGGAAAGTAGGTGTTTAGCATTGCAAAGAAGACAGGGTTTTGAGGCGAAACCCTGGATTTAAGTTGCAATTTTGTCCACATAGTAGCTCAGTGCTCTGCAACGGGAGAAGCCACAACAGTGAGAGGCCCGCGTACCGCAAAAAAAAAAAAAGAAAAAAAAAAAAATGTATGCTATATTGAGAAAGACTGGCAGGTCATTGTGATATTCTTGCATTTATAAGTACAGAAGGACCCTAAGAGCACAGATTTGGGAGGAAGGGAGTTTGAAGAAATGGTGATCAGGAAAGGCTTCATAGAAAGTGAAGTTCGAGCTGTGCCTTTAGAATTAACAGGTTTACACCAATATTCAAATGAAAGGAGAGCATTTGACCGAAATAGGTATACTCACAGTGTTGCTCCCTCTCACCTGCACCCTCATTCACTCCTTTTTTCTTTGCCTTCATTAAGGCAAAATGAAAGGGTTCATGGCCGATTTTATGGGCCCTATTTTTAAGGCAATTCTTGGGTTCATGTAAAACTTCAAGCCACCTTTCCTTGCATGCCCATTCCTAGATTGTAATTTTCTAAGTTAGAAAAAAGAAAACAAAAACCAGGTTCAGCTCTTACCTTAGGAATAATGAGAGTCCATTCAGTCAGTTTCTCTGGTTCCCACTATGACTTCTTGACCAATGCTTGTTTGTTTCCCTGTTCTCTTTTTTTTTTTTTTTTTTATCGTTAACACCTTGTGATACTTCCCTACCTGAGCTGCCTGTTCATTCACTTGCAGTCTTCTCCCTGCTCCTCTCTTCACTTGAATTCATTAGCCTTAGCCCTCACCTTGCCTGCCCTAATGCATGCCATCTCCATTCCTGTGCATCTGGTCCAGACATCTGCCATCTTGAGTCTCAGTGGTCATCCACCTTCCATCAGTATTTGACCAGCTTCTGGGCATGGTCTGACCCACACTGTTTACTTAGACAAGACGTAGTCTTGATCACATTCATACTGTCTCTCTGTAGTTTTCACACTAGGACTCAGTGCTTCCCTCCCTTCTCCCTCCACTAATTAGTTTCATTAGTATTCAATTGATATAATTAATTGTATTTCTTTTTTAATCACTGCAATTGTATCTATACTAGTAAAACTATTTTTATCCTCTATGTAATTTCACTTTTGTGTTGATTGAAACTTTCATGGGGGACAAATGTTACTTTCCTTTTGATTACTCACTTTAAAACATCTGTGAACCAACATAACTAAAAAATTACGAACTCACACAAACTTAGTCTTATCCGGCTTCCGAATCCTGAATGCTTTTCTTCCCACCCTACCACACTCCCTTGTTATTTTCAGTCTAAAACCTTCATGAAACATTTAACCATTTACTTCCTCTAATCTAGCTTTAAGCCGCTGATAATTTTATTCATTTGCTTAGCCTTGGGTCCAGTAAGATCAAAGTTCCAACTCTATATGGACCAGTAATCCTTACTGTGTTTCTACATCAATAAGCAATGTACTCTTGTCAACAATTTAGTCTATATGATGATGGGTTATATAAAGGACCAAAGGCAAAATGTAGGGGAGTTAAATAGATTAGCAAGTCTTCATCACCTTTCCTAACAAGACATCAGAGTGCTGAGGAAGGGAAAGTAGGTGTTTAGCATTGCAAAGAAGACAGGGTTTTGAGGCGAAACCCTGGATTTAAGTTGCAATTTTGTCCACATAGTAGCTCAGTAACTTTGGCTAAGTCTTTCAACCTCTCTGCATTATTTTCTCTTTAGTAAAAATGGAGATAATAATATGACCTCACAACATCTCAAGGATTTAAATCGTAAATGTGAAAGTACTTAGAAAAATAGCACAGTGCTGGGAATAATGTAAGAAATCATTATAGGGTAGATACTGTTAAGTGCTAAGTTTTGGGTATGTTTTCAAGTTATTAGTATGTGGTAACTTTCTAATACCTGCTTCATAGATTTGATTAACCCAGTAATCCAAAGGAAAAAAAAAGGTAATAACATGATGTTAGCGAGCAAAGTAAACATAGAACACTTATTTTATCTATTCACTTTTTTTCACTGCCTTTACAGGAGAGCCTTGAATTTAGGAATTCTTCGAGACCCTGGATCAGAAATTGAAGACAGACAATACCAAATAGATCTGCAGTCCATCAATATTGGTACTGCGCAGTGGGATCAACTAAAACCAGAGAAGGAAAGTGGCACAGGAGGGGTGCTAACAGAGAATGAAAGAAATTCTCAGAATCCAGCCCTTGAGTGGAATATGGCCAGCAGGTGGGAAATGGTTGAGAAGCTTTCTCCACGTTCTAATATTTCATTGACAGAAGAGCAATTGATGATACAGTCTTTAGCATGCCTAACCTAAGTGTTTTGGTATTCTGCATTTCATGATGATCATTAAATGTATTTTGTAATTGTAGCTGATGATTTTGCTTGGAAACCTGCTAGTCCTACCACTGTTACACTGCAATTATTACAAATTTAAGGTCATGTCAGAATTTTTTTTTTAAAGCTTGTTATTTGATGAAAGGTTCCATTTCAGGCTAAGGATTCATTCACATTTTCCCTTAAAATCTATTATATTCAAAGCCAGATTTTTTTAAAGTCTTTCCTTATCAGGTTCTTGTGCTTGTTGCCTTTGTAGATCTTCTTTGAAAAAAATGTTTATTCAAGTCTTTGCCCTTTTTTTTTTAATAATTTTTACTTTTGGCTGTGTTGGGTCTTTGTTGCTGTGTGCAGGCTTTCTCTAGTTGTGGCGAGTGGGGGCTACTCTTTGTTGCAGTGCGCAGGCTTCTCATTGCAGTGGCTTCTCTTGTTGCGGAGCATGGGTTCTAGGTGCACGAGCTTCAGTAGTTGTGGCACATGGGCTCTGTAGTTGTGGCTCGTGGGCTCTAGAGTGCAGGCTCAGTAGTTGTGGCACACGGGCTTAGTTGCTCCGCGGCATGTGGGGCCTTCCCGGACCAGGGCTCAAACTCACATCCCCTGCACTGGCAGAAGGATTCTTAACCACCACTGTGCCACCAGGGAAGTCCCTTGCCCATTTTTAAATTGAGTTGTCTTTTAGTTGATGATTTGTAGGAGTTCTTTTTTTATTTAGCTTTTAAATTTTTTAAATTTTTATTGAAGTAAATCGATTTACAATGTTGTGTTAGTTTCTGGTGTACAGCAAAGTGACTCAGTTATACATATATATTCTTTTTTATATTCTTTTCCGTTAAGGTTTATTATAAGATATTGAATATTTCTCTGTGCTATACAGTAGGACCTTGTTGTTTGTTTTATGTATAGTAGTTTGTATCTGCTAATCCCAAACTCCTACTTTATCCCTCCGCTTACCCTCTTTCCCCCTTGGGTAACCATAAGTTTGTTTTCTATGTCTGAGTTTATTTCTGTTTTGTAAATAAGTTCATTTGTACAATATTTTAGATTCCATATATAAGTGATATCATATGATATTCATCTTTCTCTGACTTACCTCACTTAGTATGAAAATCTCTAGGTCCATCCCTGTTGCTACAAATGGCATTATTTCTTTCTTCTTAATGGCTGAGTAATATTCCATTGTGTATATGTACCACATCTTCTTTTTCCATTCATCTGTCGATGGACATTTAGGTTGCTTCCATGTCCTAGCTATTGTATATAGTGCTGCTCTGAACATTGGGGTACATGTATCTTTCTGAATTAGAGTTTTGTCTGGATATATGCCAAGGAGTGGGATTGCTGGATCACATGGCAACTCTTTTTTTAGTTTTTTAAGGAAGCTCCATACTGTTTTCCATAGAGGCTGCACCAATTTACATTTCCACCAACAGTGTAGGAGGGTTCCCTTTTCTCCACACCCGCTCCAGTATTTATTATGTGTAGAAGTCTTTTTGATGCGGGGAGGGAGTGCCAATGATTTTATTCTGTTCAGACAGAAGAAATTTACAAGAATTTATACAGTTCAGAAATATAGAGATTCCAGTTACAAAAAATGACTAGTAAGGTAACCAATCAGAATTTCAGTTTTCTTTTGAAAATTGTAATCACAGAACATGGCAATAATTTGTAAAGTCTTAGAGTCTCTGAGACTCTTTATTCAAGTCATATTTTCAAGTACAGATTTACTTACATAGATAACAAGTTAGCAATAGATGTAAATATTCATACAAGTTTCCCTATGACACGAGAAAATAAAAATATTATGAAAAGTCTCAATATTTTATCAAATCAGATTCTCTGAACTAAATTTAGGATGCAAAACATCATTTCTCCTTAAACAGATGCATGAAAGAAGAGATATCTTCTTTACCTCTTTTTTGTGTAGACTTTTTAATGATGTCCATCGTGACTGGTGTGAAGTGATACCTCATTGTAGTTTTGATTTGCATTTCTCTAATAATTAACGATGTTGAGCATCTTTTCATGTGCCTATTAGCCATCCATATGTCTTCTTTGGAGAAATGTCTATTTAGGTCTTATGCCCATTTTTCGATTGGGTGGGTTGTTTGTTTTTGTTATTGAGTTGTATGAGCTGTTTGTATATTTTGGAAATTAAGCCCTTGTCAGTTACATCATTTACAAATATTTTCTCCCAGTCTGTAGGTTGTCTTTTCCTTTTGTTTATGTTTCCCTTTGCTGTGCAAAAGCTTATAATTTTGATTAGGTCCCATTTGTTTATTTTTGCCTTGGGAGACTAACCAAAGAAAACATTGGTATGATTTATGTCAGAGAATGTTTTGCCTATGTTCTCTTCTAAGATTTTTGTGGTGTCATGTCTTATATTTAAGTCTTTAAGCCATTTTGAGTTTATTTTTGTGTAGGGTGTGAGGGAGTGTTCTACTTCTTTGATTTACATGCAGCTGTCCAGCTTTCCCAACACCACTTGCTAAAAAGACTCTCCTCCTTTGTCAAAGATTAATTGGCCATAGATATGTGGGTTTATTTCTGGGCTGTCTATTCCACTCCACTGATCCATATGTCTGTTTCTTGTGCCAGTACCACACTGTTTTGATCACTGTAGCTTTGTAGTAATGTCTGAAGTTTGGGAGGGTTTTGCCTCTAGGTTTGTTCTTTTTCCTCAATATTGCTTTGGCAATTCTGGGACTTTTATGGTTCCATATAAATTTTTGAAATATTTGTTCTAGTTCTGTGAAAAATGTTATGTGTAATTTGAAAGGGATCACATTAAATCTGTAGTTTGCTTTGGGTAGAATGGCCATTTTAACTATTAATTCTTTCAGTCCCAGAGCATGGGCTGTCTTTCTATTTATCTGAATCATCTTCAATTTCCTTTATCATTGTTTTATAGTTCTCAGCATATAAGTCTTTCACCTCCTTGGTGAGGTTTATTCCTAGATTTTTTTTTTGATGAAATTTTAAAAGATTGTTTTCTACTTTCCCTTTCTGATATTTCATTGTTAATGTAAAGAAATGAAACCGATTTCTGTATGTTAATCTTGTATCCTTCTACCTTGCTGAATTTGTTTATCAGTACTAGCAGTTTTTGTGTGGAGTCTTTAGGGTTTTCTATATATAATATCATGTCATCTGCATATAATGACAGTTTTACCTCTTCCCTTCCAATTTGGATACCTTTTATTTCTTCTCCTGTCTGATTGCTGTGGCGAGGGCTTCCAATACTGTGTTGAATAGAAGTGGTGAGAGTGGGCATCCTTGTTTTTTTCCAGATTTTAGCAGGGAGGCTTTCAGCTTTCAACCATTGAACATTATGTTGGCTGTGGTTTGTCATAAATTAGCTTTTATTATGTTGAGATATGTTCCCTCTATACCTTCTTTGGTAAGAGGTTTTATCATGTGTGGATGTTGAATTTTGTCAAATGCTTTTTGTGTATCTAGTAAGATAATCATGTGGTTTTTGTCTTTTCTTTTGTTGATGTGTGGTGTATTTGCTTATGTTGATTGATTTGCATATGTTGAACCATCTTTGTGACCCTGTGGTGAATCCAACTTGATCATGGTGTGTGATCTTTTTTATGTGTTGTTACATTTGGTTTGCTAATATTTTGTTGAGAATTTTTGCATCTATATTCATCAAAGATATTGATTTGTAATTTTCTTTTTTGATAGTGTCTTTGTCTGGTTTTGGTATCAGGGTGATGGTGGCTTCATAGGATGACTTTGGGAGTGTTCCCTCCTCCTTAGTCTTTTGGAAGAATTTGAGAAGGATTGGTATAAGTTCTTTGTATGTTTGGTAGAATTCCCCAGTGAAGCCATCTGGTCTTGGACTTTTGTTTGCAAGGATTTTTCTTTTTTTAACTGCAGATTCTATTTCACTTCTACTGATCAGTCTGTTCAAATTATCTATTTCTTCTTGATTCAGTTTTGGTGGGCTGTATGTATCTAGAAACCTGTGCATTTCTTCTAGCTTGTCCATTTGGTTGGCATATAATTGTTCATAGTGTTCTCTTAGGGGTTTTTTTTTTGTATTTCTGTGGTATAGGTTGTTATCTCTCCTCCTTCATTTCTTATTTTGTTTATTTGTGTCCCCTCTTCTTGGTGAGCCTGTCCACAGGTCTTTTAATTTTGTTTACCCTTTCAAAGAACCAGCTCTTGGGACTTCCCTGGTGGTCCAGTGACTAAGACTCCACACTCCCAAGGCAGGGGGCCCAAGTTCAATCCCTGGTCAGGGAACTAAATCCCACATGCTGCAACTAAAGATCCTGCATGCTACAACTAAAGATCCCACATGCCACAACTAAAGATCCCACATGCCACAACCAAAAGATCCCATATGCCACGACTGACATCCCGTACATGGCAGCATAGATCCCACATGCTGCAACTAAGACCCGGTCCAATGAAATAAATAAATAAATAATTTTTAAAAAAGAAGAAGAACCAGCTCTTGTTTTTATTGATTTTTTTTCTAATTTTTTAATCTCTATTTTATTTGTTTCCTCTCTGTTATTTATTATTTCCTTCCTTTTGCTGAGTTTAGGTTTTGTTTGTTCTTTTTCTAATTCTTTTAGGTGGTAGGTTAGGTTGTATATTTGAGATTTTCTTGATTTTGTATGAAATTCCCACTTAGAAATGCTTTTGCTGCATCCCATAGATTTTGTATGGTTGTGTTTTCATTGTCATTTGTCTCAAGGTATTTATTTCCCCTTTGGTTTCATCATTGATCATTGGCTTTTTTAGTAGCATGTTGTTTAGTCTCCTTGTAATCATTTTTTTTCTTGTTTCTCTTTCTGTGGTTGATTTCTAATTTCATGCCATTGTGGACAGGAAAGATGCTTAAAATAATTTTTGTCCTCTTAAATTTGTTGTCTTGTTTTGTGTCCTACTATGTGGTCTATCCTCGAGAATGTTCCATTTGCACTTGAAAAGAATGTGTATTCTGGTTTTTTTGGATGTAATGTCCTGAAAATATCAATTAAGTCTTTCTCTTCCGTTGTGTCATTTAGGATCTCTATTGCTGTATTGATTATTCTGACTGGAAGATCTGTCCATTGATGTCATTGGGGTGTTAAACTCTCCTACTATTATTGTATCCTGTCAGTTTCTTTCTTTATGTCTATTAGTATTTGTTTTATGTATCTAGGTGCTCCTATATTGGGTGCATGTATGTTAATGAGTATAATACCTTCTTCCTGTATTATATGCTGTCCTTCTTTATCTTTCTCTATGGCCTTTGTTTTAAAGTCTATTTTGTCTGATATGAGTATTACTACCCTCACTTTCTTGTCATTTCCATTTGCATGAAATACCTTTTTCCATCCTGTGACTTTCAATCTATGTGTTTCCTTTGCCCTAAACTGGGTCTTTTGTAGGCAGCATATTGTAGGCTCTTGTTTCATTATCCAATCTGGTACTCTGTGTCTTTTGATTGGAGCATTTAGTCCATTGACATTTAAGGTAAATATTGGTAGATATGTATTTATTGCCATTTTAAACCTTGTTTTCCAGTTGATTTTGTATTTCTTCTTTGTTCCCTTCTTTTTCTTTTTGTTTTTCCTTTTCTGGTTTGATAGTTTTCTTTTGTACTACACTTGTGTTCTCTTCTTTTTGGTCTTTGTGAATCTATTGTATGTTTTTGATTTGTGGTTACCAGTTTTTCAGTTATGTTAAACCATTACTATAACTGCTTGCTTTAGACTGACAGTCATATAGGCTCAAACACATTCTGAAAAAAAAAGTCTACATTTTCTTACTCCCTTCTCCCACATTTTTTGATTTTGGTGTTCTCTTTTACAAATTTTCATGTTTATCCTTTTGATGTTCATTGTAGTTATCACTTTCACAGAAAACTTTTTTTTTAATCTATGTACTGGCTTATTTAAGTGATTTACTTTCCAACTGTGATTTTCTCTTTCCTATAGATTCTTGTTTCTTTTGTATTTAGAGAAGACCTTTCAATATTTCTTTTAAGATGGCTTTAGTATTGCTGTACTCTTTTAGTTCTTGCTTGTCTGAGAGATTCTTTCTCTCTCCTATTCTAAATGATAATCTTGCTGGGTAGAGTATCCTCGGTTGTTGGTTTTTTCCTTTGAGGACTTTGAATATATCTTGTTAGTCCCTTCTGGTCTGCAACATTTCTATAGGAAATCAGCTGATAGCATTATGGGGGTTCCCTTGTAACTAACTCTTCATTTTGCTCTTGTTGCCTTTACAATCCTCTTTATAACTTTTGCCATTTTAGTTATGATATGTCGTTGTGTAGGTCTGTTTAGATTCCTCTTGTTTGGGCCCCTCTGTGCTTCCTTTACTTGAATATGTTTACTTCTCCAGGTTTGGGAATTTTTCACCCATAATTTCTTCAAATACATGTTTGATCCCCTTCTCTCTCCCTTCTCTTTTTGGAACCCCTATTATGCATAGGTTGGCACACTTTATATTATCTCGTAGATCTCATATTTTGCTTTCATTTTTTTTTTTAACTTGTCTTTCTATCTGCAGTTCTGACTGGGTAATTTCCATTATTCTGTCTCTTCCAGATCACGTATTCATTCTTCTGTGTCATTTAGTCTGCTATTCATTACTACTAGATTGGGTTTTATCCCCAGGCACAGGAGTGCTAGTAATCCACTTGGATGTCCTGCAGACACTGCACTCCCAAAGCCACCAGTGGAGTAAATCCCCTGAAGTAGTGCAGCCCCTGGGCATCATCTCAGATTTCAGCCCCACCTCCATGTGTGGGCAACCACTGGCACTTGCATGCTCCCAGGCCTGTAGATGTGTAGCTGTGCCTGCTGTGAGCACTCCAACAATGAAGATGCTATGGTGGGGCCCCACCCCTCCCTTCGGAGAGTGTATTAGCAACAGCGGACCAGGATATTGCGGCTCAGACCATACTCCAGTCCCTTCAGGCTGTCTCCGTCCAGCCAACCCCAGTCCTCTCCCGAGTCTGTCTGCTGAAGCTCGAGTTTCAACACCCCAGTCCCTGCACACACCAGCAGGCACATGTCTTAGGTTTGGGAGTGCATCGAGGTGGCCGGGACAATCTGTGCTGGTCTCTCTCTGTTCAGCCTGCTGCACTCTGGCTGCTGCACTCTCCTCTGAGCCTCTGAAGCTCCCTATCTATCCCAGCTGATCTCCCAGCCAAAGCAGGGGGTTCCCAGGTTGAGCAAACCTTTCCTCTTTCACAGCTCCCTCCCAGGAGTACAGGTCCTGTCCTGATTCCTTTTTGTTTTTTTCTTTTGTCCTTCCCGGTTACGTGGTGATATTTCTTGCAGCTTTGGTTGTAAGAGATCTTCTGCCAGCATTCAGTAGGTATTCTGTGAGAATTGTTCCACATGTAGATGTATTTTTGATTTATTTGTGAGAGGAGGTGAGCTCCACATCGTTCTGTTCCACCATCTTGATCTGGGCCAGGAGTTCTTTATTTATTATGAGTACTATACCTTTATCAGATATATGATTTACAAATGACCTTTTCATTTTCTTGGTAATGATCTTTGATGCACAAGTTTTTAACTTCAATGAAGTCTCATCTATTTTTTTCTCCTGTTGCCTATGCTTTTGGTGTCATATCTAAGAATCCATTGCCAAATTCAAGGTCATGAAGATTTATCCCTGTATTATTCTAAGAGTTTTATGGGTTTAGTGCTTATAATTAGGTTGTTGGTTTATTTTAATGTTTTTTGTTTGTTTATTTTTGTATACAGTATGTGATAAAAGCCCAGCCTCGTTCTTTCGCATGTTGGATATCCAGTTGTCCCAGCACCATTTGCTGAAGAGAGTGTTCTTTTCCCATTGAATGGTCTTGACACCCTTGTCAAAAATTAACCGACTTTTGAACATCCAGTTTATGCCATGGAATGTCTTTTACACCAAAGACACAAAATAAAATAACTTCTAATATGTGTCTGTCCCTTTCAGAGCTCATCACCCAATCAGAAAAACACACAGGTTAATTAACTATTCAAGTACAATGTGGAAAAGTCCTCTGATAGATATAAGTAAATATACTTAGGATTGTAGAAAAGCCACATCAAAATTGAGATAAACACACTTCATGCATATAAGACATCGCAGGCTAATAGATGTGACATAACACATAAACAGAAGAATAAAATAAATTAATCTAAAATTGATGTATGTATAAATGGAAACTTAAAAAAAAATGGTTCTAATGAACCTAGGGGCAGCACAGAAATAAAGACACATATGTAGAGAATGGACTTGAGGACCTGGGGAGGGGGAGGGGAGGCTGGGACAAAGTGAGAGAGTAGCATTGACATATATACACTACCAAATGTAAAGTAGATAGCTAGTGGGAAGCAGCCGCATAGCACAGGGAGATCAGCTCAGTGCTTTGTGACCACCTAGAGGGGTGGGATAGGGAGTGTGGGAGGGAGGGATATGCAAGAGGGAAGAGATATGGGGATATATGTATACATATAGCTGATTCACTTTGTTATACAGCAGAAACTAACACAACATTGTAAAGCAATTATACTCCAATAAGATGTTTAGAAAAAAATGTGGAGTGATTTAGAAGGGGCTAAATGGAGATTGGAGGGGGAAGTGCCAAAAATGGAACCCCACGTAGCTCTCTAGCACCGTCGCTAGATGATGCTATGTGTAATTTTGCACGCTGATTATGTTCCACTTGTAATGTTGGAATTTTCCTTATTATTATAAATCCTTGGCCCCCAAATGTTCCATTTAATGGATATTCACAACTTAAAAAAATAAAGATAAAACTAAAATAAAATCGATGTAGGTACAAACAGAATTAAAAGAAAGAAATGAATGACTAACTCTGTGCGTGGGTTCTCAGGGAAGGTTTCACAGAATATATGGCCTTTGAATTTGTTTCCACAAAGTACGAGTGGCAGGAGAGGGGAGGGGGCATTTTGAACTAAGAAAGCTACTGCAGTATAAAAACTTGGCATGTTGTATTCACTTCTGTATACCAAGCACATAGTATCATGCTTGGCACATAATAGGAAGTTTGTGAAGATTTGAGTGAAATAATGAGAGATCGAATGATTAGATGATTAAGTAAAGCTAACAAATCAAGTGACTGAATCTGAGTGTTCCTGAGAGATACTGATTCAAATAAAGACAAGAATTTTTAGATCTGATGTTGTTTAGTTCTGCTGATTAATCTTGACAGAAATACAAACCATAATATCATTAGATTTTTATTTTTCAATAGGTATTACAGGTAGAACTCAAAAGATATACAGTGAAGAATAATTTACTCCCTTCCTTAACCATTATTAAATGGCAGTCTTTATAATGGTTTTCATTTATTCCTCCTGATACAGTACTCACATTTTGTCTGTAATCATAATGTGTTTCTGTGTGAATGATTGTGAGAAGGAAGCAGAGAAGTGTTAAGCATAAGGAATCATCAAATTTTAAAACTCGCAGATCTCTTGCTTCCAAAACCTTAATTTTTCAGCTGACGGAATACATCAGGGTCCAATCAGGGCAGGACAACCACTATAAGCATTGTAACATAAGGGACCTGGGTAAAAATTTGTAGCACCCCAGGGAACCTGGGAAGCCAGGCACGTCCAGTGGCTGGAGGGAGCACCAAAGGCTGGTAGGCAAGTCCATGGGAGGTTATTGCTTCTGCTTCTGGAGTTGAGCCTGCAGTTGCTATTGGCCAGCAGAGCCAACAATCAGGAAAAAGTCACAAAGGTGGGAAGAGTGAGGACAAGCTGGAATCTGCTGGTACCTCTGCATCGTAATTTCAATGCTATTTAAAACAGTATGACTGTCAGAGAATATTGTCTGTTATTTCTCTTCCACATTCCAACTCTCTTGCAATTTTCTCTCTAAACTCTGAACCATTCTTAGCAAGTTACGGAACAAAACCACTACAGCAAACTAAGTTTGAGGAGATTCCTTTGCTTGTCTAGTGTCACTTAAAACTACAGCTAAGTGTGGAACCTCGGTTTGCTTCCTCTTAGTCAATTACTTTTCTTGTACTCAGTACTCTGACCCCTTACTCTTATGCTAAGTTCATTGTTAGTTAATCACCTGTTTTAGCAACCATTTTTACTACATCTGAGCTTATTTTTATAATCTGAGGTAATGAAGTGATGAGAACTAAAATAACCTGTACTGATGTCTGCCATGTTCAGGTTACACATTAAAATCACTATTGCTGTTTGACAGGGTGATTAGAGCTTTCAGGGTGTGTGGGATGGTGTGGAAAGTTTATCTTGTAATTTCCTGAAAATGCCAATAAGCCTTAATTCTCCAAGTTAATATGATTTTCTTGTTTGTAATATTTAAAGATAAAATTTGAATAGAGTTGAAAACTACAGTTAAAAAATAAATAATTAAGTTTTTATAGCAAACGCTTTTATTTGGCCCTCTCACTATCTGTGTTTGATTTCCTTGTGTAAATTATCTTTCTGACTTTATTGAGAGAAATAGAACATATTTATTTGTTTGAGTATATTGATGTACATGGACCACATTACATATACTACCCTTTGGCCTTTTTCACCACACACAGGATTTTTTTTTTAATTACTTAATTTATTTTATTTTTGGCTGCGTTGAGTCTTCATTGCTGCGCAAGGGCTTGATCTAGATGTGGCGAGTGGGGGATACTCTTCGTTGTGGTGCGTGGGCTTCTCATTGCAGTGGCTTCTCTTGCTGAGGAGCATGGGCTCTAGGTGTGAGGGCTTCAGTAGTTGTGGCACTCGGGCTCAGTAGTTGTGGCTCACAGGCTCTAGAGCTTAGGCTCAGTAGTTGTGGTGCACGGGCTTAGTTGCTCCGTGCTATGTGGGATCTTCCCAGTCCAGGGCTTGAACCCGCATTCCCTGCACTGACAGGCAGATTCTCAACAACTGCATCACCAGGGAAGACCCACAGATAGGATTTTTTTTAACTGTTATTACTGTGTTTACTTAGCAGGCTGAATTTGAATTTGGCACGATCTTAAAATCTATCCGTTCTATGCTTCACAGGGTTAGTAACATTGACTATGTGGAAGTATGGCATTATGTTGCTATTAAAGTACCTGAAGCATGAATAATGCCTTAATTCTGAGAGATCATGACTATTCCATCTGTCTTTTGTTCTCTTACATTTTTACTTTTTTTTTTGTATTTGCTTCTATTTTTTAATATCTTTATTGGAGCATAATTGCTTTACAATGGTGTTTTAGTTTCTGCTTTATAAAAAGGGAATCAGCTATACATATACATATATCCCCATATCTCTTCCCTCTTGCATCTCCCTCCCTCCCACCCTCCCTATCCCACCTGTCTAGGTGGTCACAAAGCACCGAGCTGATCTCCCTGTGCTATGCGACTGCTTCTCACTAGCTATCGATTTTACATTTGGTAGTGTATATATGTACATACCACTCTCTCACTTTGTCTCAGCTTACTGTTCCCCCTCCCCGTGTCCTCAAGTCCATTCTATAGTAGGTCTGCGTCTTTATTCCCATCCTGCCCCAAGGTTCTTCATGACCATTCTTTTGTTTTTAGATTCCATATACATGTGTTACCATACGGTATTTGTTTTTCTCTTTCTGACTTACTTCACTCTGTATGACAGATTCTAGGTCCATCCTAGAATACCTCAATTTCGTTTCCTTTTTGATTTTTTATGATTGAGTTTTATTCCATTGTATATATGTGCCACATCTTCTTTATCCATTCATCTGTCGATGGACACTTAGGTTGCTTCCATGTCCTGGCTATTGTAAATAGAGCTGCAATGAACATTGTGGTGCATGACTCTTTTTGAATTATGGTTTTCTCAAGGGGTATACCCGGTAGTAGGATTGCTGGGTGATATGGTCGTTCTATTTTTAGTATTTTAAGGAACCTCCATACCATTCTCCATAGTGGCTGTATCAATTTCCATTCCCACCAACAGTGCAAGAAGGTTCCCTTTTCTCCACACCCTCTCCAACATTTGTTTGTAGATTTTTGATGATGGCCATTCTGACTGGTGTGAGGTAATACCTCATTGTAGTTTTGATTTGCATTTCTGTAATGATTAATAATGTTGAGCATTCTTTCATGTGTTTGTTGGCAATCTGTATATCTTCTTTGGAGAAATGTATATTTAGGTCTTCTGCCCATTTTTGGACTGGTTGTTTGTTTTTTTGATATTGAGCTATATGAGCTGCTTGTAAATTTTGGAGATTAATCCTTTGTCAGTTGCTTCATTTGCAAATATTTTCTCCTATTCTGAGGGTTGTCATTTTGTCTTGTTTATGGTTTCCTTTCCTGTGCAAAAGCTTTTCTGTTTCATTAGGTCCCATTTGTTTATTTTTGTTTTTATTTCCATTTCTCTAGGAGGTGGGTCAAAAAGGATCTTGCTGTGATTTATGTCATAGAGTGTTCTGCCTATGTTTTCCTCTAAGAGTTTTATAGTGGCTGGCCTTACGTTTAGGTCTTTAGTCCATTTTCAGTTTATTTTTGTGTATGGTGTTAGGGAGTGTTATAATTTCATTGTTTTAGATGTAGCTGTCCAGTTTTCCCAGCACCACTTATTGAAGAGGCTGTCTTTTCTCCACTGTGTATTCTTGCCTTGTTTATCAAAGACAAGGGGACCATATGTGCATGGGTTTATCTCTGGGCTTTCTATACCGTTCCATCGATCTGTATTTCTCTTTTTGTGCCAGTACCGTACTCTCTTGATTACTGTAGCTTTGTAGTATAGTCTGAAGTTAGGGAGCCTAATTCCTCCAGCTCCGTTTTTCTTTCTCAAGATTGTTTTGGCTATTCGGGGTCTTCTCTGTTTCCATACAAATTGTGAAATTTTTTGTTCTAGTTCTGTGAAAAATGCCATTGGTAGCTTGATAGGGATTGCATTGAATTTGTAGATTGCTTTGGGTAGTACAGTCATTTTCACAATGTTGATTCTTCCAATCCAAGAACATGGTATATCTCTCCATCTGTTTGTATCATCTTTAATTTTTTTCATCAGTGTCTTACAGTGTTCTGCATACAGTTCTTTGGTCTCCTTAGGTAGGTTTATTCCTAGGTATTTTATTCTTTTTGTTGCAGTGGTAAGTGGGAGTGTTTCATTAATTTCTCTTTCAGATTTTTCCTCATTAGTGTATAGGAATACAAGAGATTTATTTGCATTAATTTTATTTCCAGCTACTTTACAAAATACATTGATTAGCTCTACTAGTTTTCTGCTAGCATCTTTGGGATTCTCTATATATAGTATCATGTCGTCTGCAAACTGTGACATTTTTACTTCTTCTTTTCCGATTTGGTTCCTTTTATTTCTTTTTCTTCTCTGATTGCTGTGCCTCAAACTTCCAAAAGTATATGGAATAATAGTAGTGAGAGTGTGCAACCTTGTCTTGTTCCTGATCTTAGAGGAAATGGTTTCAATTTATTACCATTGAGAACGATGTTGGCTGTGGGTTTATTTAAGACCTTTATTATGTTGAGGTAAGTTCCGCCCATGCCTACTTTTTGAAGAGTTTTTATCATAAATGGGATTTGAATTTTATCAAACGCTTTTTATGCATCTATTCAGATAATCATATAGTTTTTCTCCTTCAATTTGTTAATATGGTTTATCACATTGATTGATTTGCATATATTGAAGAATCTTTGCATTCCTGAGGTAAACCGCACTTGATCATGGTGTATGATCCTTTTAATGTGCTGTTGGATTCTGTTGGCTAATATTTTATTGAGGATTTTTGCATCTATGTTCATCAGTGATGTTGGTTTATGGTTAATTTTGTGTGTGACATCGTTGTCTGCTTTTGGTATCAGGGTGGTGGTGGCTTCGTAGAATGAGTTTGTGAGTGTTCTTTCCTCTGCTATATTTTGGGAGAGTTTGAGAAGGATAGGTGTTTGTATTTTTTACAGATTTTTTTCCTGTAATTGATATCTACTCTCATAGCTTTGTGGTCGGAAAAGATACTTGATACGATTTCAGTTTTCTTAAATTTACCAAGGCTTGATTTGTTACCCATGATATGATCTATCCTGGAGAATGTCCCATGACACTTGGGAAAAACAGTGTATTCTGTTGTTTTTCAATGGAATGTCTTATAGATATCAATTAAGTCCATTTTGTTTAATGTATCATTTAAAGCTTGTGTTTCCTTATTTATTTTCATTTTGGATGATCTGTCCATTGGTGAAAGTGGGGTGTTAAATTTCGCTACTATGATTGTGTTACTGTCATTTTCCCCTTTTATGGCTGTTAGCATTTGCCTTATGTATTGAGGTGCTCCTGTGTTGGGTGCATAAAATTTTTTCTTTTTTCGGTATGCGGACCTCTCACTGTTGTGGCCTCTCCCATTGTGGAGCACAGGCTCCAGACGCGCAGGCTCAGCGGCCATGGCTCACGGGCCCAGCCGCTCCATGGCACATGGGATCTTCCCAGACAGGGGCACGAACCGTGTCCCCTGCATCAGCCGGCGGACTCTCAATCACTGCACCACCAGGGAAGCCCATAAATATTTACAATTGTTATGTTTTCTTCTTGGATTGATCCCTTGATCTTTATGTAGTGTCCGTCTTTTTCTCTTGTACCAGTCTTTCTTTTATAGTCTATTTTGTCTGATATGAGAATTGCTACTCCAGCTTTCTTTTGATTTCCATTTTCATGGAATATCTTTTTCCATCCCTTCTACTTTCAGTCTGTGTCCCTAGGTCTGAAGTAGGTCTCTTGTAGACAGCATATATACGAGTCTTGTTTTGGTATCCATTCAGCCAGTCTCCGTCTTTTGGCTGGAGCATTTAATCCATTTACATTTAAGGTAATTATTTACATATATGTTTCTATTACCATTTTCTTAATTGTTTTGGGTTGGTTAGCCCAGGTCTTTTCCTTCTCTTGTGTTTCCTGCCTAGAGAAGTTCCTTTAGGATTTGTTGTAAAGTTGGTTTGGTGGTGCTGAATTCTCTTAGCTTTTGCTTGTCTGTAAAGGTTTTATTTCTCCATCAAATCTGAATGAGGTCCTTGCTGGGTAGAGTAATCTTGGTTGTAGTTTTTTTCCCTTTCATCACTTTAAATATTTCCTGCCACTCCTTTCTGGCTTGCAGAGTTTCTGCTGAAAGATCAGCTATTACCCAATGGGGAGTCCCGTACATGTTATTTGTTGTTTTTCCCTTGCTGCTTTTAATATTTTTTCGTTGTATTTAATTTTTCATAGTTTGATTAATATGTGTCTTGGTGTGTTTCTCCTTCAATTTATCCTGTATTGACTCTCTTTGCTTACTTGATTAACTATTTCTTTTCCCATATTAGGGAAGTTTTCAACTATAATCTCTTCAGATATTTTCTCAGTCCCTTTCTTTTTCTCTTCTTCTTCTGGGACCCCTATAATTCGAATGTTGGTGTGTTTAATATTGTCCCAGAGGTCTCTGAGACTGTCCTCAGTTCTTTTCATTCTTTTTCCTTTATGCTGCTCTGCAGTACTTATTTCCACTATTTTGTCTTCCATGTCACTTCTCCGTTCTTCTGCCTCAGTTATTCTGCTATTGATTCTTTCTAGAGAATTTTTAATTTCATTTCTTGTGTTGCTCATCATTGTTCATTTGCTATTTTGTTCCTCTAGGTCCTTATTAAACGTTTCTTGTATTTTCTCCATTCTATTTCCAAGATTTTGGATCATCTTTACTATCATTACTCTGAATTCTTTTTCAGGTAGACTGCCTATTTCCTTTCATTTGTTTGGTCTGGTGGGTTTTTACCTTGCTCCTTCATCTGCTGTGTATTTCTGTGTGTTGTCATTTTGCTTAACTTACTCTTTGGGGTCTCCTTTTCACAGGCTGCAGGTTTGTAATTCCTGCTTCTTTTGGTGTCTGTCCCCAGTGGCTAAGTTTGGTTCAGTGGGTTGTGTAGGCTTCCTGGTGGAGGGGACTAGTGCCTGTGTTCTGGTGGATGAGGCTGGGTCTTGTCTTTTTCCTGGGCAGGTCCATGTCTGGTGGTGTGTTTTGGGGTGTCTGTGGCCTTATTATTATTTTAGGCAGCCTCTCTGCTAATGCATGGGGTTGTGTTCCTGTCTTGCAAGTTGATTGACATAGGGTGTCCAGCACTGGAGCTTGCTGGTCATTGAGTGGAGCTGGGTCTTGGGGTTGAGATGGAGATCTCTGGGAGATTTTCACTGTTTGATATTACGTGGTGCTGGGCATCTTTGGTGTACCAATGTCCTGAACTCGGCTCTGCCACCTCAGAGGCACAGGCCTGGCACCCGGCCAGAGCACCAAGACCCTGTCATCCTCATGGCTCAGAATAAAAGGTTGCAAAAAAGAAAGAGAAAAATAAATAAATAAAATAAAGTTATTAAAAATTAAAAAAGATTAAAAAGTATTAAGAAAAAAAAAGAAAGAAAGAAGAGAGCAACCAAAGCAAATCCACCCGTGATACCAACCGCTAAAAACTATACTAAAAAAACAAAAACAAAAACAAAAAACAGACAGACAGAACCTTAGGACAAATGGTAAAATCAAAGCTATACAGACAAAATCACACAGAGACGCATACACGTACACACTCACAAAAAGACAAAAAGGGAAAAAAATATATATATATCATTGCTCCCAAAGTCCACTGCCTCAATTTGGGGTGATTCATTGTCTCTTCAGGTATTCCACAGATGCAGGTTACATCAAGTTTATTGTGGAGTTTTAATCCACTGCTCCTGAGGCTGCTGGGAGAGATTTTCCTTTCTCTTCTTTGTTTGCACAGCTCCCGGGTTTCACCTTTGGATTTGGCCCCGCCTCTGCATGTAGGTTGCCTGAGGGCGTCTGTTCTTCGCTCAGACAGGACTAGGTTAAAAGAGCAGCTGATTAGGGGGCTCTGGCTCACTTAGTCTGGGGGGAGGGACGGGTATGGATGTGGGGTGAGCCTGTGGCGGCAGAGGCCAGCGTGACATTGCACTAGCCGTAGGCGCGCCATGCGTTCTCCCGGGGAAGTTGTCCCTGGATCACGGGACCCTGGCCGTGGCGGGCTGCACAGGCTCCTGGGAGGGGAGGTGTGGAGAGTGACCTTTGCTCGCACACAGGCTTCTTGGTGGCTGCAGCAGCAGCCTTAGTGTCTCATGCCCATCTCTGGGGTCTGCACTGATAGCCGCGGCTCGCGAGCGTCTCTGGAGCTCCTTTAAGCTGCGCTCTTAATCCCCTCTCCTGGCGCACCAGGAAACAAAGAGGCAAGAAAAAGTCTCTTGCCTCTTCGGCAGTTCTGGCCTTTTTCCCGGACTCCCGGAACTCCCGGACTCCCTCCCGGCTAGCTGTGGCACACTGGCCCCCTTCAGACTGTGTTTAGGCAGCCAACCCCAGTCCTCTCCCTGGGATCCGACCTCCGAAGCCCAAGCCTCAGCTTCGAGCCCCCGCCCGCCCTGGCAGGTGAGCAGACAAGCATCTTGGACGGGTGAGTGCTGGTCAGCACCGGTCCTCTGTGAGCGAATCTCTCCGCTTTGCCCTCCGCACCCCCGTTGCTACGCTCTCCTCCGTGGCTCCAAAGCTGCTTCCCCCTCAACCCCCCCGTCTCTGCCAGTGAAGGAGCTTCCTTGTGTGTGTGGAAACCTTTCCTCCTTCACAGCTCCCTCCCACTGGTGCAGGTCCTGTCCCTATTCTTTTGTCTCTGTTTTTTCTTTTTTCTTTTGCCCTTCCCAGGTACGTGGGGAGTTTCTTGCCTTTTGGGAGGTCTGAGGTCTTCTGACAGCATTCAGTAGGTGTTCTGTAGGAGTTGTTCCACATGTAGATGTATTTCTGATGTATTTGTGGGGAGGAAGGTGATATCCACGACTTACTCCTCCACCATCTTGAAGGTTTCCTCCCATTTTTACTCTTTGAAGTAAAGTATTACCCACATGTTCATAGGAGCCCTTGCATATTTTGATTTGTGATTCATCAAACATGAGATTTTTCCAGAATTGTACCTGAAATCATAAACAAGAATGTGGAAGGAAAGCATTTTCTTTGTTTTTACTCTTCCATCTGAAAACCATCACTTTTGTCTTTATTTCTAAGGATGTCAAGCTAATGCCTAAGCAAAATTATAAAACAGAAGTTAGTCTAATTCCCATAGTTTATAGATTAATGCTTGGGGTGATCTGAACCTTCTTGAATTGTATGATTTTATAATAATCCCCTTAAACTTTTTCATGGGTTTACGTGAGAGAATGTGTTTTCTCCTGCTGCTTAAAGTACCTGGGAACTGAGTGTGAAGGGAAAAGGCGACCTGGTACAGCAGGAAGGAGCAGTTAGTTTATACTTCCCAACAGCCAACAAATATTTTCTACCTTATATATTGGCTGAAGTATCCTTGGCAACTTGAAAAGGTGACATAGAGGTTAAAGATCTGTCTTGTCCAGCCTTACTCTTCTTTATATCTTAGCATAGTTACTGCAGACAATAGGTACTCAAAATCTCATAAAATATTTAAGTTGAATATAATCATCATAATCATATATCATACATTTTATTTTAATTACATTAGAAAGTCACCAGATAGTGTTCCTCTTGGAAGGAAAAGAAAACACACGCACACACACACACACACACACACACACACACTAAAATGATCTTCAGCTCTTAACTAAATATTTGATTTTGAAAGTTACCTTACAAATCAAATGACTTATCCTTATGACTATCTAAAAATAAGAGAAATCTTCAAAAATAGGCATAGTTAATAAAATTATAACCAATAATTTTCCAAAAAATGTTATATATATTTATTGTTTATAATAAATGTGTGTGAATATTAACTGTTTTTTACATTTAGGAATATCCACTCTAAGGGATTATCTCAGTTGATTACCACAAGTCTTAAGTATATTCTGGTCTGTCTTTCTCTGTAGTATTTCTAGTTTACTAATTTTTTCTTAAATTATATCTAAAATTCTGTTTATCCATCTATTATATGTTTAATTTTAGTAACTACATTTTTTATTTCTGGATACTCTATTTGGTTGTTTTTCAAATCCGTTTTACCTTTTTTGATAGTACTTTGGTTTTTTCCTCCTGTTTTTCATTCCATCCTATATGTCTTTAATGATTTTAAAGAAATTTATTGTATTTTCCATATGTGGAAATTCCATTATCAGCAGTTCTTGGTAATGAATTTGATAATGGTGTTGAATTCTCCACTTGCTAAAAAAAAAATTTTGGAGTGCATATGAAATCTGTGATTAGGAGTTTATCTTCAGTGGTTTTTGTTCCTGGGAATCCTTTTTGTCGGTTTGAAAGCATATTTTTCCAAAGAGGTTTTACATCTATTTCTGACTGATGCCCTAGGGTTATCAAAGGTCTGATGCCACTTTAATATGAATAACTTAATATGGGTATTCCTGGACCAACACAAGTAATATAAGTTACAGCTTCCAAACACACATGGGGTATTCCCATTATTTTTAATTTTCTCATTTTTATTTTAATTTTTAAGTTGAAAAAGCAGGGAGATCTCTGTTTTTTCAATAATCCCTCATGCCAAATCAGGCAAACTTCCTTGTCTTTTTCTATTTCTGATTGGAAGTTGTTTTTCTGACCTTTTAATGGCCCCAGATCTAAGTTGGCAGCTCGTTTCAAAATCCTTGCCTGTCAGGGATGTAAGGATTAGCCTGTTGTCTCAATATGGCCATTAAAAATCTATTCCCTTGGTTTACTGAGAGTGGCTAGGACCCTGAAGTCATTAACAGTCAGTTAATACTTTGAGTTTTGCTTCCCTCTTTTGTTAGTTTACTAGATTATTATCTAGTAAAATATTAGCAGAATTTAATTCTTGTTGTAGTTATTTCTTCAGTGTTTATTTTTACTTTCTTTTGAATTCATCCTTGAAAATACTTGAATCTATAAAAAAGTTTTATGATTTAAAAAGTATGTATCCTTAACTCACATACTTACCAGAGATAATACAAAAGAAATTTTAGCACTCTATACCACTAAAGTTCTAGTTTTATAAGACTGTTGACTTAAAAAACTTAAGAAAAAATTTTCTAACATCATAGGTCTTCCATATGTTGTGTTACTTACTGATTTAATTCACGTAGTGGGAAAAAATTATGATACAAACAAGTACTTTTTTTCCCCCATCAGTGCTTCAGCTAAGGTTTGCTCTTAGTTGGTTCCCTGCCATGTTTTCCATTTTAAGGTATTTTTAATACATCGTATATTTTAGCACTCCCCTATGAGAGCACATCAGATGTTACATGTTTCTCACATTGGTCATTTTATGGAATTCGAACTATTAGGCTATAATTGTGGTGTCTCTCAGGATCTCAGCCCTTCCTCTGTATTCAGATTTTAATACTTCTTCCTGTTACCCTCTATTCACTAGATCTCTTAATTCTTTAAAATTGACTTTCTTGAAATCCAATACTTATGTGTCACAGAACCAGATGATCCAATTTGCTTTTTTGGCAGACACCATAGAAAGCTCTGCCCATTGCACAGTTTCAACAAAAGATACTAGTACTCTCTAGACTACTCTGGTAGAAAAGGATGTAGACAGACTTGAGTTTTATCTGGGCTTTTTCATGAGATAACTTATGCCAGTTCTCTGATCTCAACTTGGTCATTTTATAATAAAAGAGAATAATAGGGACATATTTATAAGGAATATTAAATTAATGGTTCCAAGGAACTTTTGAGGTACAGCTTGCTAATAAAACATAGAACTGTATTATTTCATGAAATGAAAACTAAGAATATGGGTAGTAGACTTGAAGATCTGCACTAGCACAAGCTTTGGTTTCTCAATAATATTTTCCAATTTTATCTTCTACGATGAACGCAATACTTCCTTTGAAATTATTAGCAATTAGCAATTTTGAACGTAGAGTAGGAATAGTGTGCTAAATAACTGATTGAAAGGTGAGAATGTATAAAGAAGAATTAAAATAGAGGTCAAATGCTGCTATCAACTTGCCCTGCGGGCCCAGTTGTGGAACCTTTGTTCCAACTGGGTGGCCTTAGCCCAGTCCCTGAACTTCATTTCCTCATAGATAATGTGGGGCCAATAATGTTCCTTACTTCACATCCAGGGTTGCTGTGAAGAAGAATTCAGTATCAAAGTCACAAAAGCCATTTCACAAACTATAAAGGCAGTCATAGTCTATGAACTCAGTTTTTAGAGTTAAAAAAAAAAAAGTCAAAGATTAAGAGGATATGCATGTGAACCTAATGAGATTGGAAAGATGGTAGTTGTGAAGCAGAATGTCAGAAATATTAAAACTAGGAAATTAAAAATGATCACAAAATAGTAAGATTATTTTTGGTAGCAAGAGAGATCCTAAACTGTAAAAACAAAAGGAATTAAAATAGAAAAAGTAATTTATTGAAATGTCCTAGGATGCTAATAATATGAAATTGATTAATTATGTCTGAATTTCTCAGTGATTTTTTTATATGAATCTGAAGTTAAGAATTGAAGTTACAAAATTATGATTATAAAATGTACAGATAGACACACTCAAAATAATAATGTAATTTTGTCATGCATGTTTGTAGTACAGAGACTTGTACAAATGTAATGAAAATTATCCTTAAAAATGAAAAAGCTAATAATTTTTACCTTATCTTTTAGCATACGGCGGCATCAAGAAAGAAGAGCAATTTTGACTCCCATTTTAACAGATTTTTCTGTCCGAATAACTGGAGCACCTGCCATCATTTTCACCAAAGTAATTTCTCCAGAAAATATACACACTGAGGTTAGAAATTAATTTAGGTTTTATTTTAGTCTAAATGATGGAGCAGCTTTTCTTGTGTGTTAGGAGTTTTCATAGTTTCCATGCATAGGATATCAAATTAGCTTATTATTAATGTTATTATTGTAGCTAATAATTATTAAGCACTTTATAGTACTATTTAGGTATTGCTTTTCATGTAATAACTCATTTAATCCTTATAGTAATCCTATTAACTTCTCCTACTGTCCTCGTTTTGTAGATGAGGAAACTGAAGCATAAAGAGTTAACTTGTCTAAATACTCACAAATAGTAAGAAGCAGAACATGGTGTGAACCTAACTGGTCTGGCTCCCGGCCATACACTCCTGACCTCTACAGCCTCTTTCTAATGAAAGCAACAATAATATTGACAGATCACTTAGGGTTCTCACATGGATTACCTTACAAAGAGAGTTCTACATGAATTACCTTATTTACTCTTCACAGAATCCATATGAGGTAGATATTATTAGTATACATATTTTATAGATGAGGAAACTGAGATCAAAAGAAATTAAGTAACTTGACCAATCTTACCAGCCAATTACTAATGGATCCAGGTTTGAAGTCTAATCACTGTGGTATACTGCCTCCATGCCTAGAATAGAAATTTAATAATAATGTGATCCATCATAACTTTAAAAATATTCTTCATAAAAGTTTGGTATGCTAAAAACTTTATAAACTTTTTGATCATTCACAGAGTTATAGGCAGTTGTTATAAAAAGTTCAGAAAAATTAGGCACAGATTAAATATATTATTAATCTAAGGTGATAAACATTTACATCATTCTTTGAGGTTTTAAAAAACAATATTTTGGGGCTTCGCTGGTGGCGCAGTGGTTAAGGTGTAATCCTGAGAGACTCAACATGGTGTTGCACAAGTATGTTTTGTGACAGGCAATAAAATCTTGAGAATTCTTAAGTCCAAAGGACTTGCTCCTGATCTTCCTGAGGATTTCTATCATTTAATTAAGAAAGCTGTTGCTGTTCGAAAGCATCTCGAGAGAAACAGAAAGGATAAAGATGCCAAATTCTGCCTGATTCTGATTGAGAGCCGTATTCACCAGTTGGCTCGATATTACAAGACCAAACGAGTCCTCCCCCCCAACTGGAAATACGAGTCATCCACAGCCTCTGCCCTGGTTGCATAAATTTGTCTGTTGTCCTCAAGCAATAAAATCATTGTTTAACTAGAAGAAAAAAAAAAAATGCAGGGGACACGAGTGGGATCCCTGGTCCGGGAAGATCCCACATGCTGCAGAGCAACTAAGCCTGTGTGCCACATCTACTGAGCCTGCACGCCACAACTCCTGCAGCCCGTGCATCTAGAGCCCGTGCTCCACAGCAAGAGAAGCCACCACAATGAAGAGCAGCCCCCGCTTACTACAACTAGAGAAAGCCCACGCGCAGCAACGAAGACCCAATACAGCCAAAAATAAAAATAAATAAATAAATTTATATAAAACACACAAAAAATATTTTGTATGTGTTATCTTATTTGATGTTTATAATTGCCCTATAGTGAAAGTTAGGTTAGGCAGGATATCTTTATATCCACAAAAGGTGTATAAAAATTAAGTCTACTTATATCTTTCAGTTACTAAGTAACACAATTGGTTGAAAATACACAAATATATTCCCTTCATTATTACTTAAGGAATAAAATAAGAATTCTAACTATAATGAGTAAATTTTGGAAACTTTTTTGGGGGAAAGTTTATTTAACCAGAAAAAGGGGATCACTTCCGACATGCTGTTCTTTATGGCTTTATTAAAAGCTGCTCTAAGCTGTGTAGTTTGTATTTGGACCCATCATAAGTCTCCTTAAATCCATTCTCTTGGATGACACTATTAAGGAGAAGGTTTGTTGGACATTTCCAAGCATTTGAACATTGTCCACATGCACTTCATGACAAGAGGCAGGGCTTCTGCTTATTAAGTGAAACTTCTGGATTGTTTTTCATTTCTGTTTTCCTTCCCTGAATGGTTTTCCAGCAATGAGTGTTCAAATGGCTCAGTTATGCAGCACAACACCAGTTAAGTAGTGGACAGCTACCTAATGCTGCCAAGATTTTAGCAGTTTAAAGAAGTGAAATTAATTAGTCTAGCTACCTTTGACTTCAGCACTCCATTTTGTTATAAATCATTTGGAGTGTATCCTTTGGAGAATACTCAGACCATTACCACTTGTGACTGTAATTGCTGCCTATAGTTGCCTATTTACATCTGTCTGCCCACCTAGATTGTAACCTTCTCTAGAGCAGATTGCCGTTCAAGGCCAGCCTCACTCTCTTTTTTTTTTTTTTTTTTTTTTGCGGTACGCGGGCCTCTCACTGTTGTGGCCTCTCCCATTGCAGAGCACAGGCTGCAGACACGCAGGCTCAGTGGCCATGGCTCACGGGCCCAGCCGCTGAGGCATGTGGGATCCTCCCGGACCGGGTCACGAACCCGTGTCCCCTGCATCGGCAGGCGGACTCTCAACCACTACGCCACCAGGGAAGCCCTCACTCTCTGTTTTATTCCTAGCACTCTAGTATGCTACATGGTACTTGGGAGAAGCTCACTAAATATTGGTCCGTCTGAGTGGGTGAACAAGATTATGCTAAAGAATTGCATCATTGCCTACATATTGAAACAATGATAGTAGTTTGATGTATGAAAAGCCAAATGTATATGAAATGGTGAAAAATTCTTATTGTTAGTGTGTTTCCCTGTAACTAGCACAGGGCCTGGTGCACAGCAGGCCCTCATAAATGTTTATTAAATTAATCCATTAAACTGTTGAGTGGCCATGCTCACCATTTCTGCTATTCTCATTAACATATGAACTCAAGTCCCAGGAGAATTCATCAACATCTAAAGGTCTAATAAGTAAGAATGATAAATGATCATCTAATGGCTATCATGTTTCTTTATCTCTATTCAACCTTTTTTTCCTTCAGGAGATTTTAGTGTGTGGCCACTCCTTGGAAGTGAATATAACCACAAACCTGGACTTCTTCCTAAGTGTGGCTCAAGTTCAACTCTTACATCAGTTAATAGTAGCAAATATGACTGGAGTGGAACCATCAAGCAAAGCCACAGAGGTAACTATTACCTGATTTTGATTAGGCTTACTGCATTTGTGCCAAGTTTACATTGATAATAGGAAAACAAAAATTAAATGCTTTCTGCTAATTATTCTATATTTAATTTTATTCAGAATATGGGCATAAATCATTTTGGATTGGTGTTCTTTATTTTTGAAATTTGTTTGGTCTCTTTCCCTGTAATTTATCATGCACCTTCACAAAATTGCTGTGGCCCAGCCCCAGAAAAGCCTCTGTTAAAAACATAATTTTATTGCCCTGCTGCAATGATTAAAGTGCACTGCACAAAACCTGGTGTAGCTTTCACTTACTCAGATACATTACAGGGACAGGGCCTCTTTTGGAAGTGAACTTTGTGAGAGTACTGTGGGAATATCTTCAATAAATAACTTCTAAAGCATTCGTTTCCCATGCTCAGTGAAGAATGGACACAATCAAAAAACTTGAATGTCTGCCTAGAATTATAATTTTGATCCAGTGTTCATTGGAAGCCTACATTGTAACCACAAAGCATGTCAGCATGAAACAAAGAAAGCTGCTTGTTAGATGCTTCTCAAAATATTTTTTCTTTCCTTTTTGTTTCCGTACTTCTATAATCATATCTGTACTTAGAATAAATCTTTTATAAAATCTCTAGTGAAGAAACTGTTTATCTTTGAAAAAGGCATTGCTTATATTTTTGTCATGAGTTATGCAGAAGGTTCTAAGTCCTATTAAGGAGGAAGGGAAGGAGGAGGTGTTCACTGAGAGCCACTTGATGCTAAGCAAGCATGCCAGGTACTTTTATGTAAGTTAACTCATATATCTTCAAGCATGTTATTACAACCACGCTGTGAGGTACATGTGAACATTATCACCATTTTACAGATTAGGATATTGTGACTCAGAGGTAATAAGTGACCTGTCTGAGATATACACACATAACTAAAAAATGGTGGATCTGAGGTTTTAATTTAAGTCTTTCAAATCAGTGCTTTTTTCATTCTGCCATGGTTGCTGTGCTATAATTGTTACATTAGTCTGAATCACCTTTATTTTTTTAATTATTTAAAAATGATAAAGCTTTTAACTTTCATAAAGAAAAATTCTCTAACTGTATCATCTTTTACCACCCATGATTTGTTTGCTCAGTATCTTTTTTAAAAGGACTGTAAAGCTGTATACTCTTCAAAATATTGACTTTTTCCCCAGTGTATTTTAGACAATCCGTAAGAATATAAATATATGATATGAAAATAAGCAGAGCAAAAATATTTCCCCATGGCATTTTCAGTGAAGTCCTTGAAGCAAGTTGGGTTGGAAACAAATTCCTATATTATTTGTGCCAATTTTATGAATCTATCATGTCAGTGAAATCTAACTCACGGATTTCTTTTTTATTTCTTTTTTTTTTTTTACATCTTTATTGGAGTATAATTGCTTTACAATGGTGTGTTAGTTTCTGCTTTATAACAAAGTGAATCAGCTGTACATATACATATATCCCCATATCTCCTCCCTCTCACGCCTCCCTCCCCCCGCCTCTAGGTGGTCACAAAGCACCGAGCTGATCTCCCTGTGCTATGTGGCTGCTTCCCACTAGCTATCTGTTTTACATTTGGTAATGTATATATGTCCATGCCACTCTCTCTCACTTTGTCCAGCTTACCCTTCCCCCTCCCCATGTCCTCAAGTCCATTTTCTACATCTGCGTCTTTATTCCTGTGCTACCTCTAGGTTCTTCAGAACCTTTTTTTTTCCTTTTTTTTTTTAGATTCCATATATATGTGTTAGCATATGGTATTTGTTTTTCTCTTTCTGACTTACTTTACTCTGTATGACAGACTCTGTGTCCATCCGCCTCACTACAAATAACTCAATTTCGTTTTCTTTTTATGACTGAGTAATATTCCATTGTATATATGTGCCACATCTTCTTTATCCATTCATCTGTTGATGGACACTTAGAATGCTTCCATGTCCCGGCTATTGTAAATAGAGCTGCAATGAACATTGTGGTACATGACGCTTTTTGAATTATGTTTTTCTCAGGGTGTATGCCCAGTAGTGGGATTGCTGGGTCGTATGGTAGTTCTATTTTTAGTTTTTTAAGGAACTTCCATACTGTTCTCCATAGTGACTGTATCATTTACATTCCCATCAACAGTGCAAGAGGGTTCCCTTTTCTCCACACCCTCTCCAGCATTTATTGTTTGTAGATTTTTTGATGATGGCCATTCTAACTGGTATGACTCACAGATTTCTGATGTGTTTTAGGAATTTATAGAACTTAGCAAGTTGATTGCTATTTACCTACATGCTTCTAATGCCTTTTAGTAGGGTCTGATTTGAGTAAATAAGGCACACTCAGAGTTAGATTTCTAACAACTCTTACCTGAATGTCAAGTCATTCCTCACAGTTCCATAAATGAGCTAGGATTGTTTTTGTTGTTTTAAAAATGTGTCTGTGGTCCTTATTCCTTCTTGGAGATGATATTAGAAGTACAGACAATATACTGAAATACAGTAGAGACAATACACTGAAAAATGATTAAGATGGCAAATTTTATTTTATGTGTGTTCTACCACAACTGAAAAAAAAAGTATAGACTCTCTGAAGACAATTTGGTCCTATCCCCAGCCTCAGTGGAGTATGTCTGTGAAATTTCAATATTAAAAAAAAAGACTTTCCGTGAACTAGAAGAATGTTTTTCTATTCATAAATGAGTAGCACAACTCATATCTGATAGTCTAAGAATGTAAAGATATTGTAAGAATTGGTATAATTTCTTCCTTAAATATTTGATAGAATTCACCAGTGACCCATCTAGGCCTGATGCTTTCTGTTTTGGAAGGTTATTAATTGTTGATTCAATTTCTTTAATATATGTAGGCCTATTCAGATCCTCTTATTTCTTCTTATGTGAGTTTTGTTAGATTCTGTCTTTCAAGGAATTGGTTCATTTTCCTGAAATGGTTATCAAATTTGTGAACTTGGTCGTGGTATTCCTTTATTATTCTTTTAATTTCCATAGAATCTGTAGTTATGTCCCCTCTTTCATTTCTGATGTTAGTAATTTGATTCCTCTCTTTTGGCTTTTTGTTTGTTTGCTTGTTTTTTGTTTTATTGTTTTTGTTTTTGTTTTTGTTACCCTGGCTAGAGGCTTATTAATATTATTGATCTTTTTAAGGAATCAACTTTTGGTCTTATTTGCTTTATTGGATTTTCTGTTTTCAATTTCATTGATTTCTGCTCTAATTATTTCTTTTTTCCTGCTTACTTTTGATGGTGTTAATATTTTCAAACAGTTTTTCACAAGGTTTCTTTTGAAACATTAATTCTAAAAATTATTCAAGAACATGTAAAGGAGATTTTTTTAGTAGAGGAAGCATATCTACACTGTTAACAAAGGGGAAGAAAGATGGACAGATATTTGGAAATTGAAGTGAAAACAGTGGAACAATCTCAGGATTATTACTGGAACCAATATTTAATATTAATTTTAATTATATAGACAACTAACACATAATAAAACTTCCAAGTATATAGCTAAAACAGAAGCACTTCTGGCAATAAAATGACCAGCTGATGGTTTAAGCAAATTGCCTCCCAGGTTGATTAAAACTTTTCCAATATCTTTGCTCTAAAAATGTACTCATTGCTTAGTGATCAAGCAGCCTGTATTTGTACACTTTGGTTTTCAGTGTTTCCTTCAAGGGTTATGACTTCCATGATTGCTGGTTCCTAGAATATTCAATTTCTTCATTTTAAATTAACCTTTTTTTTGTCTCTGTACATATTATGATAGGCTGAGAAAGTACATGAGAAAAAACATTTAGTATTCAAAAAGCCAAAATTAATTCCATATTACAAAGTACATGTCCTTCTATATTTTATTCTATAGTTCATGTCTTTATGATAACATCTATCTCTATAGTACTAGTACAAGAGGAATGTTATTTGGGTTTCTTACATTCTAGTTTGCTGCCATTTACATGAGGTGGGAGTTAACCTCCTAGATAACTTCACAGTCAAATCTAAATGTACAATTCTAAGTTTTCTCCAAAAATAGAGCTATACTACTCATTCTTGGTTTCTTTCCCATTGTTTAGCAGGGCAAAATTGGTTTACTCTTTAGAAGATTCTTTACCTTCTTATAAAGTGCTCTAGGTCCCATAAAGGCCCAATTATATAAAAGTGGTTGTTAGTAATACAATCATAACATTCATGCAAGAAGAATTAACAAGGGAGATAGTTCAGTTACATGTACCACTAAATGTCAGGAAACTTTTTAAAGAGAATATGACTAAACGAAGAGTTAAAAGTATTTTAATTTGTGCAAGTCTGTTTATGGGCTAAAAATGCAGACCATTTTTATATGATATCAAAAAGAAACTAAACATCATTTTAAGTATTTCTAAAGCTATTGGCATGCAGGACATTATAAGGAGTTGTTAAAAAATAAAACAAAAAATTCTACTTTTTTAACATTTTATTCCAGTTGCAGTCACCCCCAAAACAAATATACACCATAAAAAAAGGTAATTTGTATAGAGTAATTATAATTTGTATCAGAGTGATTTAAACTGAGATGAAAGCTGAGTAACCTATCTGCACTCTATAAAATTATAAACAGTATAGATAAGATAGTAAAACTAGCCTGTTTACTTGAAATGCTTAATTTTTTAAATAATGCAATGTTACTTTTATCGAAGTAGTGCATGAATTTTAACAAGCAAATGTTGCTAAACTAAATATATCAGAATAGTGTCAGTACACTGACATCCCCACCTCATCCTGCTTAGCTATTTTTAACTCTGTAAGCCTTGTCTTCTAGTATTTATCCCATCTTTCTGAATAAAATGAATAGATTGCCATCTCTTGATTTACTCATTTTAGTATTACCTATTCACTTGCTGTTTACTGTAGATGAAGATTCCGTCTCTTTTACACTTCTCTTCCACTCTTACATTTTCCCAGTATTCTTATATCATGTTTTTAAAGTCAGTATGAATTGTTTTCATTATAAAGACTATGTAAATATTGTTCATTGCTTAGTGAAGTAATATGATGTGATTATATTTCCTCTCTTTATAGTCTTCTGTTTTTCTTAATCATTGCCACATTCTTTTTATTTGCTCAGTTTTTTTGTTTTTTTTTTTAAATCTCTACCTCTTCTCTCATTCTCTCCAACCCGCCCTAAACCCTCACCAGTGACTCTACATAATGCCTGGCAATTTAATTTTTCACACTTTGAAACTTATAAAATAATGTCAACTCTGTTTTTACCCTTGGAACCATTTTTCATGAAGTCTTCATTTTGCCTTTTCCTTTCTGGACCAGTAGTTCTCTAGACCTGCTACACACTTGACACAACTGAGCCAGATGATCGAAGGTTGTGATTTTTGAGGTTAATGGTAGAGTGTTGGGAAATTATAGGGTATCAAGTAAGTAATGTTTTTCCTATGAATATAAATTAGTAAAACCACCAATATCTTTATCCCACCATTCTAAAAGATTAGGTATTTTGAGTTGCTATATAGAAACAGTATAATAGTATAGAAAAATATTGTAATAGAACTTATTATACATGCCTAATATAGTTTACGTCTGTGTTTTTACAATTTGCTGTAAAATAGGATATAATATATAAGTTGGACTTTTTTGAGCTATGATTAAGTATATGCCCTAGGAGCGGTGGCAAAGGTTGTTTTTGGTATTATTATTATTTTAGCTTGGAAATTATCTGCTTTGGAGTTGTGCTTCATTTTAGGAATGGAAATTCTTGTATTTTTGCCAATGGTGAAAAATTCTTACAAGGCATACTTGACCAACCTAAGGATTGCTAGGAGTCGTTGGAACTAGGAACTTAAGAGTAAAGAAGAGGGGGGACTTCCCTGGTGGTCCAGTGGCTACGACTCCATGCTCCCAATGCAGGGGGCCTGGGTTCAATCCCTGGTCTGGGAACTAGATCCCACATGCATGCCGCAACTAAAGAGGCTACATGCCACAGCGAAGATCCCACATGCCACAACTAAGACCCGGCACAGCCTAACTAACTAACTAACTAAATATTTTTTTAAAAAGAGTAAAGAAGAGGGGAAGGGACTTTGAGTGGTGGTGTATAAGCAGATGTTTTCTGGAGTAGAACTTTAGGCAAGATGAGCAAAATAGAGACTAATATACCTTGAGAACACATGTGAGCGGAGGTAGGGTTTGAAAGCAGGAAATAAGACTGGTTCAGGAGAGGATGTTGATGTTCTCGTCTATCTCAGTGCTTTCTGTCTTGAGGTGGACATGAGTGGGAGAGGCCATTTCAGAGGTTACCTATTTCTGTAACCTCTGTAACCTTTCTTCTTTAGAAAAGGAGATAGGAATATTGGATAACATGCATGTGGTGACTTTCCATCAGTGTTACTATGCTGAGTGTTTGTTTGCCTTCAGAGGCACCTGGATCGACTACTTGTAACCAAGCAATAAACCCAGGCTCCAATAAAATGTGGATTCAAGCAGAGCCTTAAGTGGACAAGAAGGCCTCTGAGGAAATACCTTGAATTTCTTAAAATCTAGACCTGGAAAAGATATTAAGTATTTTACTACCTGTTCTCTCCAAGGGAAGGACTTCTTAGGTACATTGAGCTATCACACCTGTCTCAGTTTTAGTTAGGCCTTGTAAATGTTAAAAATAGTATAATTTTCTCCTGATAAGCTTACACTTAGAGAGAAACATGCCATAGTTACTTCAAGGTAGATGCTAAACATCAAGAAAACAAATTTTAGTTTTCCAGCCACACTAATATTTATCCCATATGTTGGGTTGGCCAAAAAGTTCGTTTGGATTTTTCTGTAACATCTTAGGGAAAAGCCCAAATGAGCTTTTTGGCCAACCCAATAGATTTCTTGACCAGAAATCCAGTGAATACAGTAAGTTTCCCTAAGGCACTATTAAACTGTCTGTCCTAGTCTTTTTCAGCAGTATTCATTGAGGGCTTACTCTATACCAGATATGCTGGCTACAGACCGATAGAGGTATGAAAAATAAACATACTGTGGTCCCTGCACTCTAGGATTTTATAATATGGTTGAAAAATACAACCCAGACAAATGGATTTACAACTAAGAACTCAGGGCCGTAAACAAAAAGTGTCAAATAAGCTCTATGGAAAATTAGTGCTATAACAAGTATTCAGAATAAGAAGAGAAGACTTTAGGCTAGGTGGTCAGAGATCTAGCTTCATGGAGAAGTTGGGGTTGAATAGGCAGAGAACAGTGACCTGTTCTTTACTCAGTGCTTCTTTACTCAGTAAATATTGAACCCTTTCTATGTGTCAAAAACTACTACGGGGCTTCCCTGGTGGCGCGGTGGTTGAGAGTCCTCCTGCCGATGCAGGGGACGCGCGTTCGTTCCCCGGTCTGGGAGGATCCCACGTGCCACGGAGCGGCTGGGCCCGTGAACCATGGCCGCTGGGCCTGCGTGTCCGGAGCCTGTGCTCCGCAACGGGAAAGGCCACAACAGTGAGAGGCCTGCGTACCGCAAAAAAAAAATAAAAAAACCTACTATGGATACTAGGGTGACAGCATTAAACAAAGGAGGTGAAGTTTCTGATTTCATATTCTAGTGCTCATATATTCAGTGATATGAAGATTGACACTAATAAACAAGTAATTAGAACTAGATCAATGTATATATTGATATCTATATAACTAGTAATACATGACTATATATATGTATATACATACATACAGATATACATACATACATACACATATACACACACAGCCATGCACATAACTAGCTGCATTCAGCACTTTCTATTTGCCAAAAGTTATTCATGTGGTTACACCTAGCTCTAAGGGAGGCTGGAAATGTAGTCTTTCTAATACAATGCCATATGCCCTGCTAAAAATTATTTTACCATGAAAAAAGGGGATAATGAATATTGGGGTACAATTGCCAGCCTCAGCAACAGAGGCTTCAAGGTCACCTGGTAGTCAAAGATAGGATATTCCTTAGAAAGTAGCTTTGGCTCTCTTCAATACTTTGAACATATCCTAAAGTTCTATGCCATATAACATGGCAGAAATAATGTTATCTTGCAAATTGTTCAGTGCTGATATAGGGACAAATATTGTCTTTGCCCAGTGTTTCTTACTCTTTTCATCTGCTAATAGGACTCCCCTTCCTTTGGCTAAACAACATTCTCTTATTTTATGCAGTAGGGTAGACATGAAACACAGGTCTGACTATTTTTTAAAATTAATTAATTAATTAATTATTTTTAATTTTTGGCTGTGTTGGGTCTTCTTTGCTGTGTGCAGGATTTCTCTAGTTACGGTGAGCGGGAGCTACTCTCCCTTGCAGTGCGTGTGCTTCTCCTTGTGGTGGCTTCTCTTGTTGTGGAGCATGGGTTCTAGGCATGTGGGCTTCAGTAGTTGTGGCACGCAGGCTCAGCTATGGCTTGCAGGCTCTAGAGCTCAGGCTCAGTAGTTGTGGTGCACCGCCTTACTTGCTCCACGGCATGTGGGATGTTCCCGGACAAAGGCTTGAACCCATGTCTCCTGCATTGGCAGGTGGATTCTTAACCCCTGTGCCACCAGGGAAGTCTCCTAATTATTGCATCAATCCCCTTTGCCCAGTTATTGGTCCAGATATGGGCACACTACTCAGGCAAGTGCAGTGTTTCATATGAAAACATTGGGAAGAATAAGCCCTCTCTGCTAGGAATCATTAAGTTCAGATGTAGTCATATTGGAGCTTTCTTTGACCATTGTCTCATTCTTCTCTTTCACTACTATCTCATGAAGGAAATCTCTGTCAAAAAAGAGGAGTTGAACTCACAGAAATAAGCAAAGCTGAAAGAAAGAGAAAGTCTTTGACATCATCTGACTCCCCTGACACAGTTCTAGTCAATGAGATATAAAGAGAAATGTTCTACAGATTTCTAGGAAAGTCTCTATGTTCTTTTTCCTCCTTCTTGGAATAACAACAGTGGAAGTGACTAGCCACTTGTTACCATGTGATGACAAACATGAGGACAAAAACCATGCACTAAGAGTAGCAAAGTGGGTAGATAAAGTGATCCTGAGATGTGAGTGATATCATGAAGCCACTGCAACCAGCCCTGGACTTTAGGAAAATAAACGTAAGTTGTTAAGCCACTACTATTTGGCTTTCTGTTACATGAGGTCAAACACAGTCCTAACTGATACAGACAGTGTTGCAGTATTCTGAGGTGGAGATGATAAAACCCAGGGAGAGTACTGAGCACAGAATAGAATTTGGTGCTGAATAACTGCTCACAGTATGAATTAATAAATGAATTCCTTATTTCATAGGAAGTCCTATTTCTGTGCATAGAAATAAAAAAGATAAGATGTATGCCACATATATATCAAAAGAACTGGAAGAAATTGATGATTAGCTATATGTTTGATGGAGACAGGTTGGGTACATATTGTGAAAGGCTTTGAATACTAGGCTGAAATGTTTTAAGTAGTAGTAGGCAGTAGAGAGTAGTTGAAGTTAGTTGAGCTAGAGAATGACTTCAACAGGTGTGCTTTGAAGCTCAGATCCATTTTAGACTGAACTAATCAACTGTATTAACACACTAATAGTTGGTGTGTGATCTTCAGATGTGAATATTATCGTTACATTTTCTTCTATTCTAACATCATAGAATATGTTATATTCTTTTACAGTATGAGTTTATTTCAGTTAGGATTTGAAATTGCTGTAGCATATAATATTACCTATTGTTTCCAGAAGATACAATTCTTAAAAAAAAAACCACGCTAAAAAAAAAAAACACGCTTTTTATTTCTTTATTTTCATTTATTTATTTTTTTCTAACATAACTCCATACTTTATTCAGATTTCCTAGTTTTTACCCTAATGCCGTTTTTTTGTTTGTTTGTTTTTGGTTTTTTTAAACATCTTTATTGGAGTATAATTGCTTTACAATGGTGGGTTAGTTTCTGCTTTATAACAAAGTGAATCAGCTATACATATACATATATCCCCATATCTCTTCACTCTTGCGTCTCCCTCCATCCCACCCTCCCTATCCCACCCCTAGGTGGTCAAAAAGCACCGAGCTGATCTCCCTGTGCTATGCGGCTGCTCCCCACTAGGTATGGGTTTTATATTTGGTAGTGTATATATGTACATGCCACCCTCTCACTTTGTACCAGCTTACCCTTCCCCCTCCCTGTGTCCTCAAGTCCATTCTCTTGTAGGTCTGCGTCTTTATCCCCGTCCTGCCCCTAGGTTCTTCATGACCTTTTTTTTTTTTGATTCCATATATATGTTAGCATACGGTATTTGTTTTTCGCTTTCTGACTTCTGACAGACTCTAGGTCCATCCACCTCACTACAAATAACTCAATTTCGTTTCTTTTTATGGCTGAGTAATATTCCATTGTATATATGTGCCACATCTTGTTTATCCATTCATCTGTCGATGGACACTTAGGTTGCTTCCATGTCCTGGCTATTGTAAATAGAGCTGCAGTGAATATTGTGGTACATGACTCTTTTTGAATTATGGTTTCCTCAGGGTATATGCCCAGTAGTGGGATTGCTGGGTTGTATGGTCATTCTATTTTTAGTTTTTTAAGGAACCTCCATACTGTTCTCCATAGTGGCTGTATCAACTTACATTCCCACCAACAGTGCAAGAGGGTTCCCTTTTCTCCACACCCTCTCCAGCATTTATTGTATGCAGATTTTTTGATAATGGCCATTCTGACTGGTGTGAGGTGATACGTCTGTAGTTTTGATTTGCATTTCTCTAATGATTAATGATATTGAGCATTCTTTCATGTGTTTTATAGAAATCTGTATATCTTCTTTAGAGAAATGTCTATCTAGGTCTTCCGCCCATTTTTGGATTGGGTGTTTGTTTTTTTGATATCTGCATGAGTGGCTTGTAAATTTTGGAGATTAGTCCTACTCAGTTTCTTCATTTGCAAATATTTTCTCCCATTCTGAGGGTTGTCTTTTTGTCCTCTTTATGGTTTCCTTTGTTGTGCAAAAGCTTTTGAGTTTCATTAGGTCCCATATGTTTATTTTTGTTTTTATTGCCATTTCTCTAGGAGGTGGGTTGGAAGGGATCTTGCTGTGACTTATGTCATAGAGTGTTCTGCCTCTGTTTTCCTCTAAGAGTTTTATAGTGTCTGGCCTTACATTTAGGTCTTTAATCCATTTTGAGTTTATTTTTATATATAGTATTAGGGAGTGTTCTAATTTCATTCTTTTACATGTAGCTGTCCAGTTTTCCCAGCACCACTTATTGAAGAGGCTGTGTTTTCTCCATTGTACATGCTTGCCTCCTTTATCAAAAATAAGATGACCATATGTGTGTGGGTTTATCTCTGGCCTTTGTATCCTGTTCCATTGATCTGTATTTCTGTTTTTGTACCAGTACCATACTGTCTTGATTACTGTAGCTTTGTAGTACAGTCTGAAGTCAGGGAGCCTGATTCCTCCAGCTCCGTTTTTCTTTCTCAAGATTGCTTTGGCTATTCGGGGTCTTTTGTGTTTCCATACAAATTGTGAAATTTTTTATTGTATTTATGTGAAAAATGCCATTGATAGTTTGATAGGGATTGCAATGAATCTGTAGATTGCTTTGGGTAGTACAGTCATTTTCACAATGTTGATTCTTCCAATCCAAGAACATAGTATATCTCTCCATCTGTTTGTATCATCTTTAATTTCTTTCATAAGTGTCTTATACTTTTCTGCATACAGTTATTTTATCTCCTTGGGTAGGTTTATTCCTAGGTATTTTATTCTTTTTCTTGCAGTGGTTCGTGGGAGTGTTTCCTTAATTTCACTTTCAGAATTTTCATCATTAGTGTATAGGAATGCAAGTGATTCCTGTGCATTAATTTTGTGTCCTGCAACTTTACCAAATTCATTGATTAGCTCTAGTAGTTTTCTGGTAGCATCTTTAGGATTGTATATGTATATTATGTCATCTGCAAACTGTGACAATTTTGCTTCTCCTTCTCCAATTCGGATTCCTTTTATTTCTTTTTCTTCTCTGATTGCTATGGCTAAAACTTCCAAAGCAATGTTGACTGATAGCACTGAGAGTGGGCAACCTTGTCTTTTTCCTAATCTTAGTGGAAATGGTTTCAGTTTTTCACCATTGAGGATGATGTTGGCTGTGGGTTTGTCATATATGGCCTTTATTATGTTGAGGTAAGTTCCCTCTGTGCCTACTTTCTGGAGGGTTTTTATAATAAATGAGTGTTGAATTTTGTCAAAAGCTTTGCATCTATTGAGATGATCATATGGTTTTTCTTCTTCAATCTGTTAATATGGTGTATCACATTTATTGATTTGCATATATTGAAGAATTCTTGCATTCCTGGGATAAACTCCACTTGATCATGGTGTATGATCCTTTGAATGTGCTGTTGGATTCTGATTGCTGGTATTTTGTTGAGGACTTTCGTATCTATGTTCATCAGTGATATTGGCCTGCAGTTTTCTTTCTTTGTGACATCTTGTCTGGTTTTGGTATCAGGGTGATGGTGACCTCATGGAATGAGTTTGGTAGTATTCCTCCCTCTGCTATAGTTTGGAAGAGTTTGAGAGGGATAGGTGTTAGCTCTTCTGTAAATGTCTGATAGAATTCGCCTTTGAAGCCATCTGGTCCTGGGCTTTTGTTTGTTGGAAGATTTTTAATCAGAGTTTCTATTTCAGTGCTTGTGACTGGTCTGTTTATATTTTCTATTTCTTCCTGATTCAGTCTTGGCATGTTGTGCCTTTCTAAGAATTTGTCTATTACTTCCAGGTTGTCCCTTTTTTTGGCATATGGTTGCTTGTAGTAATCTTTCGTGATCCTTTGTATTTCTTCAGTGTCAATTGTTATTTCTCATTTTCATTTCTTATTCTATTGATTTGAGTCTTCTCCCTTTTTTTCTTGATGAGTCTGTCTAGTGGTTTTTCAATTTTGTTTATCTTCTCAAAGAACCAGGTTTTAGTTTTATTGATCTTTGCTATAGTTTCCTTCATTTCTTTTTCATTTATTTCTGATCTGATCTGTATGGTTTCTTTCCTTCTGCTAACTTTGGGGTGTTTTTGTTCTTCTTCCTCTTATTGCTTTAGGTGTAAGGTTAGGTTGTTTATTTGAGATGTTTCTTGTTTCTTAAGGTAGGATTGTTTTGCTATAATCTTCCCTCTTAGAACTGCTTTTGCTGCATCCCATAGGTTTCAGGTCATCCTGTTTTCATTGTCATTTGTTTCTAGGTATTTTTTGATTTCCCCTTTGATTTCTTTAGTGATCTCTTGGTTATTAAGTAGTGTATTGTTTAGCCTCCATGTGTTTGTATTTTTTTACAGATCTTTCCCTGTAATTGATATCTAGTCTCATAGTATTGTGGTTGGAAAAGATACTTGATATGATTTCAGTTTTCTTAAATTTACCAACCTTGATTTGTGACCCAAGATATGATCTATCCTGGAGAATGTTCCATGAGCACTTGAGAAGAAAGTGTATTCTGTTGTTTTTGGATAGGATGTCTTATAAATTATATGAATTAAGTCCATTTTGTTTAATGTATCATTTAAAACTTGTATTTCCTTATTTCTTTCCATTTTGGGTGATCTGTCCATTGGTGAAAGCGGGGTGTTAAAGCCCCCTACTATGAATGTGTTACTGTCGATTTCCCCTTTATGGCTGTTAGCATTTGCCTTGTGTATTGAGGTCCTCCTGTGTTGGGTGCATAAATATTTACAATTGTTATATCTTCTTCTTGGATCGATCCCTTGATCATTATGTAGTGTCCTTCGTTTTCTCTTGTAATAGTCTTTCTTTTAAAGTCTATTTGTCTGATATGGGAATTGCTACTCCAGCTTACTTTTGATTTCCATTTTCATGGAATATCTTTTTTCCTCCCCTCACTTTCAGTCTGTATGTGTCCCTAGGCCTGAAGTGGGTCTCTTTTAGACAGCATATTTATGGGTCTTGTTTTTGTATCCATTCAGCCAGTCTATGTCTTTTGGTTGGAACATTTAATCCATTTACATTTAAGGTAGTTATCGATATGTGTGTTTGGGTTTGTTGTTGTAGGTCTTTTCCTTCTCTTGTGTTTCCTGCCTAGAGAAGTTCCTTTAGCATTCGTTGTAAAGCTGGTTTGGTGGTGCTGGATTCTCTTAGCTTTTGCTTGTCTGTAAAGGTTTTAATTTCTCCATCAAATCTGAATGAGATCCTTGCTGGGTAGAGTAATCTTGGTTATAGGTTTTTCCCTTTCATCACTTTAAATGTGTCCTGCCACTCCCTTCTCGCTTGCAGACTTTCTGCTGAAAGATCAGCTGTTAACCTTATGGGGATTCCCTTGTGTGTTATTTGTTGTTTTTCCCTTGCTGCTTTTAATATTTTTTCTTTGTATTTAATTTTTGATAGTTTGATTAATATGTGTCTTGGTGTGTTTCTCTTCGGATTTATCCTGTATGGGACTCTCTGAGCTTCCTGGACTTGATTAACTATTTCCTTTCCAATATTAGGGAAGTTTTCAACTATAATCTCTTCAAATATGTTCTCAGTCCCTTTCTCTTTCTCTTCTTCTTTTGGGACTCCTAGAATTCAAATGTTGGTGTGTTTAATGTTGTCCCAGAGGTCTCTGAGACAATTCTTTTCATTCTTTTTTCTTTATTCTGCCCTACAGTAGGTATTTCCACTATCTTATCTTTCAGGTCGCTTATCCGTTCTTCTGCCTCAGTTATTCTACTATTGATTCCTTCTAGAGAATTTTTAATTTCATTTATTGAGAACACACTTTTTAAACTGATGAAATACAAGGGTGAGAGGACTAAGATTGCCCTGAGTTATATTCATTTGGCTGCAGTAATTACTCTGTTTTTCCTGAATAGCAAGTAATCATCTTATTAAGCCTACTTACAGAGGTAGTGTACGTAGGAGTAACATGCTCATTTTCAAATCAGTGTTTTAGAGTAAATAAAACTTTTGTAGCAAAATAAAAACCATATTTTTAGGGTAAAGAATAGAGCCACAGCATTGGGGATCTGAAGGTGGAGGTTCTTTGATGTACACATTACAGATCCTGGAGAGGAATGTAGACAACTTATAACACTAATTAAGCATTTCTTCCTTTGCCTTCTCTCCTTCCTCCTCCTCCTCCTCCACTTAACCACTTGCTTTTAGGCACTTCCTTAGCACTCCTTTCGTTTCAGTCTCTGATAATGACTTACTTGGTAACCTGTCCCATGAATGCTTGGTACCTGTTCTTATACTGTCTTTGATAGCCATAAACTATGTTTTTTTAAGGAAAATCTCATTTACACAAAAATTACTTTAATGATCATAAAATATACAGTATTTAGTCGATGTTTCTTCAGATTTCTAAAATAATGGATATTTCCACCAATATAAGGTTTCTGTTCCCTCAGAATTTTGCTGTTATTTATTGTGTTTGGGTTCTCTACAACTATTTAAAGAATTAAGAACTACAAAAAGCACTATATCCAACTGTCTATGAAGCATGATAAAGTTACAGTAAAAAAAAAAAAAAAATGTTATAGTCAAGCTGGTCAGAAAAGGTACAGGTCCCTTAGCTCCAGCACCAGCTCCACCTTTAATCAGCTCCTGTCCTCTTAAGACTGCTATCCCCTCTCATCTGTGCTGCTCCCTAGGTCTCCTCTCTCTGTACCATATTTATATTTCTTCTTGACTGTGCTAAGTTATATGCCTTCTCTCTGACTTTGAATTATCTCTTTGATAATTGCTCCTTTCTCACATATTTTTCTCGAATTTCCAGTGCTGTCTTTTAATACCGTATTCCTCATGACCTACAAAAATGTTCATCTATAAGGTGAAAGCACTAGGAAAACAAGTTATAACTAATACATTATTATCTCTTCTGAGTCAAAATATAAATGAGCTAGCTGTTCAAAGTAAATGAGGGTCGATGATTTGCTTGGTTTCCTATCTGACAGTGTGTACTTTTCTAACAAGCAAACTTTTAGGTTTTCAGTTACTTTTATATAAAAGAATCAGCCTTGGGCTTCCCTGGTGGTGGACACAGGTTCGTGCCCCGGTCTGGGAAGATCCCACGTGCCGCAGAGCGGCTGGGCCCGTGAGCCATGGCCGCTGAGCCTGCGTGTCCAGAGCCTGTGCTCTGCAACGGGAGAGGCCACAGCAGTGAGAGGCCCGCGTACCACAAAAAAAAAAAAAAAAAAAAGAATCAGCCTTAAAAAAATACTAACATCAGAGCCATGGGAATATATATAATTCTCATCTAAGATTTCATACATTTTTAAATTGCTTATTTCTAGACCTTTGGCTCTTCATCAAAGGTTTTCTGCAGCAAATGACTAAAAAACCTCTCACAGAGTATAGAGATATATAAAATAAACACCAAAACCTAAATCGAGTAATCTTCTTTCTACCCTTTTTTAAGATTCCTGGACTTCACCAAATGTGCCATAGGTGCCTTTACACCTTTCTTTCTAAAAATTGACCCATTCAGTAATACACTGTTGGAAGACATGAAAGTACACTGGGGTGGTTGAAATATTCTATATCTTGATTGTGGTGATGGTTATACAACTGTATACATTTGCCAAAGCCCCTTAACTGTATGTTTTAAAGAGTGAATTTTATTACTTACAAATTATATTCCAGTAAACTTGGCTTAAAAATGTTTGGCCACTTCGTAACACAGCTTTGGAAGACACAAAAGTCCACTGGCAACAGTGATTTACATTAATGTCAGAGTGTCTATTATGGAGGTAGCTACCCAGAATCTGTAACACCAGCTAACACTTACTGGGTGCTCACTATGTAGCAGGTGGTCTAAATGTTTTATGTAGCTTAACTCCTTTTTTCCTTACAATAACCCTTTGAGTTTGGGCCTGTTTTTCAAACTATACAGAAATGGAAACTGAGTCTCAAGAAAGTCCTGTAGTTTGCACAATTTTGCATAGCTAATAAGTATCAAAACCAGGCTATTCCTCCCTCACCCCACCTGAGAATGTACTGGTTAAAAGTACTGTCAGAGGTAGTTCAGTGACCTAACTGGTATGGATGTGAGTGTTTTAACAGGGAGAATTAAGCAAAAACTAGTTTATACAGACCTTATTTGTTCTTATATAAAGTTTATTTATTGTATTGTAATAGTAAGCCATTGAAGGATCTAAAACAAGATCATGACATTAGATTCACACTTGGAATAGTGGCAGATGGGTTAGGTAGGGAGGCCACTGGAAGCTCTAGCTGTAATCCAGATGATGAGAGTCCAAACTGAAGCACTGATTTAAGGAAGAGGAAGAAGGCCAGTACTGGGTAACTCTGCATTTGCTTGAAAGGATGTATAGAAGGAGGAAAGTCCTAGGAAAATAGGTTATAGCTAATTCATTATTATTCTTTCAGAATAAAATTATGGTAAATGAGCTGGTTTATCTCAGCACATGTATTAAAGGAAAGATAGGGCTCTAGATCATTCTTTCCCCAGCTGTTCAAAATTGCATGACAAAAGGCAGTGACTCTCCTGCTACATGTTTGCATATAGGCATCAGCTTTTCCTGAACTCAAAGGCCACAGATTGGGATCTCCCTGCACTTTGCACCTTCTTGAGCTCTTGAATACTCATGTGATTATTTCATATATGCCCCCAAATAAAAATGTTGAAGTATTGTCTTTTTAAAAGTTCAGGAGAGGGTTATTATTTATTTGTTTATTGGCTTTATTTTTAAGTATGGAAGAGTCAAGTATGTTTAAATGTCAGTGGGAAGGACTCAGAAGAAAGGTTGAAATGTATGGGATGAGAAGGGAAAATCAATAGTGTAACATTCCTAAAATAAGGGGAAAACAGTACCCCATGAATAAAGGGTAGAGGGATTGACACCTCTTCTAACGTAACAGAAGGGAAGAAAGAAAGGATGGTCACATATGTAAGAAGATTTAAAAGTTTAGTAATACAGAGTTGGGAGTTGAGGAGGTGCTCATTTGATATTTTACTCCATGAAATAGGGTGTAAGGACATCTGTTAAGGAATGGTACAGGGCTCAGAAATTTGAGATGGGAGTCAGGAAGCTGCTTATTCTATTGAAACTTTAATTTTTTACCTAGTAAATATAAATTGGGAGGTACAAAAATACATACAAATAACAGTAAAATATAAAGATTTCTAAAATTAAGACCAGAGAAACAAAAACACAATATAAATTGGAGCCACAAGGACTGAACCTCAGTTTTGGCTCTTAACTTCCTGGCAGCCAAAAGAAAAGGGAGGTTCAGATACTAATAAATTACTACAAGGTTCTACTGATTTTTGAAATGTATAGATCTTTAAAAATAATTTTTATATTTTAAAATAATTTTAGAGGTACAGAAAAGTTGCAAAACTAGTGTAGAGAGTTTCCATATACCCTGCACCCAGCCTCCCTATTATCAATGACAAATGTCCCTAGTACGGACATTTATCACAATTTATGAACCAATATTTCAACATAATTATTAATTAAAGTCTATACTTTATTCAGTTTTTACTAAGAACATTTTACTAATGTCATGTTTCTGTTCCAGGATCCCATCCAAGGATACCATATTACATTTAGTTATGTACGCACAGGCTCCTTAGACTATGAAAGTTTCTCATATTTTCCTTGCTTTTGATGACCTTAAGTGTGTTGAGGAGTAGTAAGTCAGGTATTTTTTAGAATGTCCTTTAATCTGTATTTGTCTTATGTTGAGGAGGGAATATCTACATAAATCATTTGGAATTCTTCTGTACTGGAGATTTGTCTATTCTCCTTCATTTCGGAGATACATGATTAATAGATGTGCCTCTAACACTAAAAATTTGTAAAAATCAATTAATAGTATAGATTGCAACTGTAGTTAATCCCTTATATACTAACATTTCTTTATTCTCTTAGAGCTTTAGTATCTCCATCTGCAGAATGAGAGCTTTGGACTATGCTGTTGACCTTCACTTCCCTTTCCAATCTTTCATTGGTGTCTTTGATGACCTGAGGGAAAGCCCAAGACTGACCTCCAGTGGTAATCCATGCTGCTCTCCTAGAAATAAATGCCTGTTTGTTGAGATGAGTTGGAACAACCAGATAGTTAAGAAAAAGCAACACTCACAGCAAGGAAGTTTCTAATTTATCCTTCATTTATTGGTAGTTGATTACAAGTCTCAATTTCTCTATGATATGACTAGAGTAATTTCTGTCTAAAAGTGACCCAAAAAAATGTCTTTTACTGTTCTTCTGAAATTTCAGCCATTTGGAAGGAAATGAGTCTAAACTCTCTTTGTCAGTGTATAGGTACTCTAATTCTGGGCATAATCACTTCAAAATATTGCTTCTGCTTAAGTGATTTCCTCTCAGTAATTTAGCAGAGTTTTTTCAGTCATTAATTTTAGTTCTCTTAAACTATTTTTTGAAGTTAACTTCCCATCTTTCTCATTTTTTTCCCAAGGCTTCTCTCTCCTCATGGAACCATGTTCACATGAATTCTAGATTTCCCCTTCCCCAAATAATCTTAGAATATATCTGTGAACCTGTGGAATTTGAGTGTATTTCTATGGGAGAAATTCCTCTAATATTGTTTTTAGCATTTTCCAGGGGGTGGGTATAGGTTTTCTGGGATCTGAGGTTGGTTCTTTTTAGAAAGAACAAATTACAAATATAAAATTAGGTTCAGGTGCTGTATAAAAGTAATAATAAAAATAAAATAAAATAAAATTCAAAAAAATAAATCAATAAAATTAGGTTCAGGGCCTCGAAAAATGTCCTATGCAAGCAAGAGTATTTGAAGCTGAAATTTCCTATTAACTATATGCTAAATATCCCTCAACCAGTTTTAGATGAAAAATGACATTACCACTGTATTAGTTTTCTGTTGCTGCTGTAACACATTACCACACATTAAATAGCTTAGAACAACACAAGTGTATTATCTTTCTCTTCTGTTATCAGAGGTCTGATACAAGTGTCTCACTGGACTAAAATCAAGGTGTCAGTAGGGCTCTAGTTGTTTCTGCAGTCCTAGGGAAGAATCCATTTCCTTGCCTTTTCTAGCTTCTAGAAGCCTCCTACACTCCATGGCTCGTGCTTCCCCCCCCTCCATCTTCAGTGTCAACAGTGGCAAGTCAAATCCTTCTTAAATCATATCTCTATAACCTTTCTTCTGTCATTGCATCTCTCTAGCCACAGCAATGAATAATTCTCAGCTTTTAAGAACTCATGTGATTAGATTGGGCCCACCCTAATAACCCAGTATAATCTACCCATTTCAAGATCTGTAACCTGAATCACTTCTCCAAATCCCTTTTGCTGTGTCAAAGTTCACAGGTTCTGGGGATTAGGACATGGACATCTTCAGGGAGCCGCTATTCTGCCTAACACAACCACATAGGAATATGGTCTCTGTCTTCTTTCCACTTGATGATAATGACCAATGACATATTCTTACTGACTCAAAAAGGCAGCAGCAAGCTACCAAACTCAGACAAACCTAGGCATCTTTTCCAGAGTCAAACAATACATCAAAAATCCTAAGTGTATCTTTTGAGGGAAGACATGGTACAGAGAAAGTGTTAGAGATTGCTTATTGTGTATCCAATTTAAATTTGAAGGTTAGTGTTAACACTATTGTAGCAGTTTGCCCCGGCTTAAAATAACAATTTTTATGAAGTAATTATATTTTCTAAAGCAAAAATGATTACTGGCATTGTCGTAATTTTTTGTAAATCTCTGTAATGTATGGCTTAAGGGAAGACAGCTAGATTCTCATATCTGCTCTGTATTCAATCTGTTGCAATATTTGTTTTGGTTGATGTACAGGAAGAAAAATCCAGCCTCACAAAGATATGTAGTCAGAAAAAGGAGTACTTTAATAACCTTTAAGATAATTGTGGGTATTCTTCTTTGATATACAATAAAACTTGAGATATGGTAGTTTCTTTTTTGTCTACTTTATTGACTTTATATTTTTAAGTTTTTTTCAGATATAATCCACATAGCATACAATTAAGCCATTTAAAATATGCAATTCTGTGACTTTTAGTATGTTCAGAATTGTGCAAACATCACCATAATCAATTTTAGAACATTTTCATCACTCCAAAGAGAAACCCCCTACCCTTAACCGTCACCTCCCAATTCTCCTATCCCCTTTAGCCCCAGATAACCACTAATCTACTTTGTTTCTCTACAGATTTTTCAGTTCTGGACATTTCATATAAATAGAATCATTTATGAGTGGATCCTTTTGCATAATGTTTATATCATTCATCTCTGTTTTAGCCTGTATCTATTCTTCATTTCTTTTTATTGCTAAATATAATAGTCTGTTGTGTACATATATGTATAACATTTTTAATGCATTATTCAGTTGATGGACCTTTGGTTTTTTCCCACTTTGGGGCTATTATGAATAGTGCTGCTGTGAGCATTCATGTGCATGTATCTGTGTGGATATATGTTTTCATTTGTCTTGAGAACATACCTAGGAGGGAGATTGCTGGATCATATGTCAACTCTAGGTTTAACCGCTGTAATTTCTTAAAAAGTTAGTTACAACATGGAGTTTGAAGCCATAGCAATGGACTTTGCTTATTCTGTTACAATTCATTGGTTTGTCTTAACTTTTAGTGAATCTTTTATCCATGCATGATTTTGTAACATCATGCATTGGTCATTTGGAAAATATTTATTTACTTAGTTATGCAGATCTTCCAAAAGTGGACACATTTTATTATATAACATCAAAATGCATATTTTTTAATATTACTACTGATCTCATCAGAAAAGTAAATATTGAGAAGCTATCAGGTTCATGATAGCAAATACAAATTTTTCAAAATACTAGTTTTTCTTGGAAGTTTAAATTTCATTATTGGCAATTAATACCATCTGTTGTTTTCCTTTAAGGAACAGTTTATTTTAGAGAAAATATTTGTGAAATACCCAGTTCTGAATAACCGTAGTTTTTTCAATCACTCTTTCAAATAAAAAATTTTTATAAAGAAATCAGCTATTATAGTATGCAGTTCAGCTGCACATCTGCTTCCCCTCAAGACAACTATCATTCTTTGGTATACAGCGCAGGTGCTTTGTGCATACTTCCCATTTCATCACATTGAATATTAAAAAGATATAGGTTTATTGGTCAGGATTTAATAAAATGAATAATTTTTCCTGTTTCATCAAGAACATTCTTACATGAAACTGTTATTTGATTCATTTTTTACTGTAAGTGTATGGTGGAAAACTAGCTCATTTGGGTACTACTGCCTGTATTAATCCTAAGGTATACCCCCATTGCTTTTGCACCATCAGTCTAATGTCAACATAGTGAAAAAGACAAATTATGTCTTAGTTTTATTGCAAAATTAGTTTTGACCTTAAGGAGTCCTTGATAGGGTCTCTGAGACCTCAAGGGGTCCGTGGACTACGCTTTGAGAAATGCTGTTCAGACACTACACTTTGTTTCTCCTGCTCAAAAAATATTTCCCAGAAATGTTGAGATTAATGAAAAGCCATATGTCATTTTTGTAGAAACAAATATATTTTTGTTATTTTAGAATATACTATTTAAAATCTTATTTCTATCTGCACTACTTTCAGTAGTTCCATAATCTAAATATATTCAGAAAGTAAATAATCTCCACCATCATTTTAAAATGAAAAAGAAATGGAAATCAATGATTTGTCCAAGATTGATTAATTAACTTGCTGTACATCTTAAGTTGAAACCCAAGCCTTCTGATTCGTAACTACAGTGCTTTAGTTTTTTAATAGGCTACTTCACTAGAAAATCTGTACAAAATATCATACAGATGTCTTAAAAAGTCCAAAGTGTATGCTTAATTTGTCTGTCACATTGAATAATTTTCAAATAATCACCTTTCAGGCTTCAAAATCAATTATATAAATACATTTAGAAAGGGGTTGGGAGAATGGGTGATGGTATCAAAGGGTACAAACTTCTAGTCATAAGGTGAGTAAGTTCTGGAGATCTAATGTACAGCATGGTGACTGTAGTTAACACTGTATTGTATACTTGAATGTTGCCAGGAGAGTAGATCTTAAATGTTCTCACTGCAGACACAAAAACTGGTAACTATGTGAGAGAATGGATGTGGTAACTATTCTTAATGGCGGTTGTTATTTCACAGTATATACATATATCAAATCATCACGTTGTACACCTTGAACTTACACAATGTTATATGTCAATTATATCTTCATAAAGCTGGAAAAAATACTCTTAGATTAGAAATTGAATATGAATGCTGGCGTTCTAACTTAACACTCTCAAGCTGAATTCCCCTACGCAGTGCTCTATGGGAAATGAATTCATTTAAACAGATTAAAGAAATTTTTTTTTTTCTTTTTTTTTACGGTATGCGGGCCTCTCACTGCTGTGGCCTCTCCCGTTGTGGAGCACAGGCTCCGGATGCGCAGGCTCAGCGGCCATGGCTCACGGGCCCAGCCGCTTCGCAGCATGTGGGATCTTCCCGGGCCAGGGCACGAACCCATGTCCCCTGCATCGGCAGGCAGACTCTCAACCACTGCGCCACCAGGGAAGCCCCTAAAGAAATGTTTTAAGAATGCAATGTACCTTTAGTTATAAAACCTCTTACTGCTGCAAATATACATAAGACTTTTGCAATAAGCTTAATGAATTAGTTATATAAAAATATACAAATTAACTTTCTATGTAAAATATAATAAACATCAAGTAAATTATGTATATTTTATTAGCTGGTTGATCGATTTTTGTTAGTACTTTACTAGGGGTATAGTTTTGGCAGAAATGATAGAATTGAGAAGACTTTTAAAATGAATATTTATCTTAAAATTCTCGAGAATCAGGTGTTGTTAATAGCGCTGCTGATGATGACAGTAGATAATATTCATTAACTGCTTACCATTTAGCAGATACTGTATTGTGTTATTACATGCATGATCTCATTTAATTCTCAAATAGCTATGTTAGAAAGTTACTGATATAACTAAGAGTTAATGGACAAAAGAACAAACAAAAACAAAGCTTTGGGTTCAGTTATCGCTGACATGTGTTTATTTGTCACAGGAATAATTTCACTACCCTAAAACAACTTTCTAAGCAGCCTTCTGTTTCAAAGGAAGAGTTGTTTTGTGATGGATGTTTTGTTTTTTATTTTCTAAATCAGTTTCCTTAGCACAATCTGACTTTAGTTTCTATCTTAACACTAGTAAAATGGACTAGAAGGTCTCCTAGTCTTTCTGTAAACTTAAAAAAGGAATTCTTTCCAGAAATAATGTTCTTATAGAATAGGTTTGATGGAATTTTTCCATAAAAAATGCAGATGGAGTTAGGATACCAAGTGATGTGTAAGAATTTCAAGAGTCCATATCTAAGGACTCAAAATGATAATGATGATGACAACGATGACAGTCATTTATTGTATACTTATTATTAGCTGAGTATGATGACTACTATATGAGCATTATCTCAGTTCTCTCTAAACCCCATAAAAATATAGATACTATTCTTATTCCTGTTTTTCAAAAGGGGAAACTGAGGCACAGGGGTTTTTTTGTTTAAGTTATTTTCCCAGGATCATGTAATTGGTAAGTGATGAAGCCAAGATTCCAATCCAGACTGTATGTCTATAGTACATCCTGCCTTTGCATTAGGCTAGCAATCTGGATTCATGATCCTGGTTTTACCACTTATTAATTGTGTCCTTGGGTGTATTTCTTCTTTACACTTCAATTTACTCATCTATAAAATGGGAATAAGAGTAGCAGTTCTTAGCTTTTCATAACTTTTTTAGGGTCACAAAAAGTTTGGGGAGCTTTTTGGGACTTGTGAGGATAAATGAGAAAGTAAAGTGCTCAGCACAATTCTTAGTACACAGAAGTGCTCAGTAAATGATAATGTCTATGGCAATGATAATAATGAAATAAAGTTTCTCTTATTGAGTGCCTCATTTCCACCCCTGTGGCCCTTACCACTGTGCATCAATATCCTCCTAACTGACTTCATCTTCTCATTTTAAACCAGTCCAATATACACAGCAGCCAGGGAGTAATTATCCTAAAGTTTATTTAGGGCCATATCATTCCTTTGTTCAAAAACCTTCAGTGCTTTCTCTCTGCCTAATGAATTAAATAAGAACTCAGCCTGATACTGAGTTCAGCATCTTTACTTCACTCTGTATATCAAGTGGAGACAGCAGAATTCCTTTTACGTATTTAATATGTTTTGTTCAAACGTATGTTTAAGATAGGTGCTTAATATGTTTTATTGTATGGACTGGTTAGTAGCCTGGAGTATAAGTTAAAGGTGAAAATGTTTTCATGCCTTCCTCTTTTTTGGTGGTAAAATATCATAGATGTCAAAGCATCTCAGGACCTGAACGATAGGTTATATAAATGTAAAGCTACGTAGGGACAGTTTATTTTAATATGTTGGCATCCTATCAAAAAAGTATAGACTCCAAACAGCCCATTTTTTTATCCCAGAAAAAAGACCCAAGAAAATATTGGCCTTTTCTCTCTGTATATGGGGGCATCTTAGTACTTAACTTAATTTCCACTCTTCCTTGATTAAATAAACAAGAATAAATGAAATGACAAATTCAAGGGAGTACATAGATTTACACTTAGAGATTACTTATAGTCTGTGTAAGCTAATGTGATTTCACTAGATAAAAATAACTCAGAGAAAAATCTTTTATTTTAAATTATTATTCTTTTAAAAGTGTTTCAGTATGAGAAGGAAGTCTCATGGGCTAGGGTAATTTTAACCTGAGTGTCATATGGGGATTTGGACTTGATCCAGATCATTTAAAAATAGCTCTACAAAGCTTGATTATTTAAAACATAACTTTATGTTTTCATCATTTGGCTTAAATATAAATTTATTTTATTGTGTTTCATACTACGGTGGCAATCTAGAAGAAAAGGCAGTTGCCTTTACCAAGTTTCGTTGTAAAATTTTTGCTTGCCAAAATCAGTATCAGGATGTTTCTCAGATGTACTGAAATTTGCCCCTATTTCAATGCAATAAATAGTTACTGCATGGTGTCAGCAATTACACTATTAGTGATTTTCTAAGTGAAGTGCTGTAACATAGCAAGGAGTACAGAATGGCCAGAAAAATTGGACTCAAATCCTGGCACAACCACGCCATGGCTCTGAAAGGCAGCCAGACTTTTTGACTTCTGAGCCTGTTTCCTCATCAGTAAATTTGGAATTATGCTCTGTAATTCATAAGCTTATTGTGAGGCCTAGATGAAATTATGTTTAAAAAAAAAAGCCACTTATGCTTGGCTCTTAGTATATACCCATCAAACATTACAGTAGTTATCACTGCTGGAATTTGCTACCATATGTTAATTTACAAGGTTTTCTTTATTAAAGTTTATTCCTTAGATAAGGAAAACTGTATGCTTAAATATATTTTGGCAGTTTATAATGGATAATTTTCTAAATTTCCTTTGGATTTTTCCATAAATGTAAACTAAACTGGAACTTGCACACTGTGATTTATGGGAATAAATCTGAACTAGGCATCAGAGAAATTACTATAAAATTTGCTTTGCCACTAATGATAGAATCTTGGTCAAGTCACTTTTCCACTGTGGGCTTTAGTTTCCTCCTATGTACAATGGGAGAGTTAGAGCAAGGGAGTTGTGATAACTGAAATTAAATTCCCTTTTAGTTCTAGAATTCAGTGATTGATTGTGGATTATTCTGCTTCATTCTAAAGGTCTGACTGCTTTTCATTTTTTTATTGTCCTTTTTATTTGATTACATGTAATATAACATACATATATGTGTAAGTGGGTGTTTTGTAAACTTGATGATGATAATCACCAGGGATGCTCATGAAAACTGGTTGAAAATCTCCAGAGATTCTGATTCAGTAGGTCTGGAGAAAGCCCTAGGAATCAGTAGTTAAGTAAGTGTCCCAGGTGATTCTTACCATCAAGTTTAAACTGCCATGTTCTTTTTATTATATCTAAAAGCTATTCTTTGCCGGGGAGAGGAAGAATCTATGTTTTGGGATGCTGAGGACATTTACTTCATCCAATAGATGTTTAATGTACATTTACAATGGAAGATAATAAAGGAGTCTGTGAGCTAGTTGGGGAATTTTTTAAAATAACAGCACAGTGAGTAATAGATGTATGAATAAAGGGATGCGGAGCAGAGAGGAGGAAGTAATCAGTTCTGCCTGTAGGGATGGAGGAGATATCAGGCAAGACTTGTAAGAAGAGGTAACATTTAGGGCAGACTGTGAAAGATAAATGGGCACTTCCCCAGCAAAATTGTGGGGAAGGGTATCACAAGGAGGAGGTACAACGTGAGCAAGAAAGTATAAGAATGCCAGATATAGCTGGACGACTTTGAGCAGTATGGTATGTGGGTCAGGAGAAATAGGCTGCAGGAAAAGTGGCCTTCAGAGTTGAAAGGGCTGTTAATATAATGTTAAAGGTTGGACTTCATTCTGAGATACTGTGACGGAAGGAATGGAGATGTGCACGGGAATGTGTGTTTTCTAAGGTTCACTCTGCCCAGGTGTAAAGACAATATTTGGAGAGTGACTACAAACAGGAAGACCCAGTTAGAAGGCAACTGTAGTTTCTACTAGTAAGCAGTACTAGTTATTATGAAAGGCCCAACCACTGGAGTCAGACTGCCTTGAATACTGGTTCTGTCACTTACTAGCAGGCTTCTAAATTTTCTCATCTGTAAACGGGACATACTTCTGCTACTTATTGCTTAGAGTTGTTGTGAAGATGAAATAAGATAATATGTTTAAAGCACGTGAAATGGTCCCCACAATAAGCACTCAGTCATTGTTAGCTTCTGCCGTTATCACTGTTGCTGTTGTTTATTCAGGATTGTAAGGGCCATGATTAGACTAGAGGCAACAAGAAAAGAGAAGTGAGAATAACATAGAACACATTTTGAAGGACTTGGTGATATATTAAATATATGAGGGTTAATGGACAGAGATGAATCAAAAAAGATTACCAAGATTTTTAGTTTGAGTGATTGGAAACCATTTAATACGTTCCAGTCATTCAAAAGTGATATTTCATAAACAAAGCATATGCTTTTGCATATCTTTTACCTCTTTATCTATTGGGGTCATAGTAGATGTTTATCATTATAAGAACTCTGTAAAGAGTATTATTAACCCTTTATCACATTGTCTGCCTATTTATATACAGAATAAATATGGTTTTCTGGTTTTCTTCTAATGTTAGGTGTTTTGGTGAGTGCTAGTTGGACTCAGAACACCTAGAGTCTGGTTCTGCATCTTTCAGTGCTGCATAGAATCACAGCTGCACCACCAATCACAGTCTGTTTCAGAGAAAAGTTCATTAGACTAATTTAAGTAGTATAACCACCCTGAGAATTACTGTTATTCTTAAACTCTTAGAATCTTAGAACTGGAAGAGCCCTTAGATATTATTTTATTTGATGCTCTCTTTATAGGTGAAGACATTGACACTCAGATTAAAAATTACAAATTATTACAGCTACTCAGTGAAAGATGCAGAACCAGGTAAAAGATGTGCAAAAGCAAGGGGGAATAACAATCGGTCATAAATGAAACACCCATTCAATCTAGCTAGCAATCATATCTTACTAGTGATAATATCATTTAGTACAAACTTTTTAGGATGTGTTTTGGTAGTAATATCAAGAGAAGTAAAATTCTCATAATTTTGTCTAGTAATTTTGCTTCTAAGAAATTATCATAAATAATCATTAGAAATATAGGTTGTATTTATGTATACAGTTATCCTTTGTAAGGTGTGTCATTTTTAATATAAGTATATATTAAATGCTCAAATGTGTTACAGAAAGAAGATTAAGTAAATAATTGGTATATAAGTAAATAATACGTTTATAGACATATATACATAATGCATACATACACAAAGTATAATTTAAATTTATTCCCAACAAATATTTATTGGGAACAAAACAGATGAAGTCTGTACACTGAGATTATCCAGTAAAATAAAGTTTTACAATGAGAGTTTTAAATGATAAGTCAGTCTTCTTTATTAAAGCAACTGTAACAACAATAAATTTCAATGTTGAAAATTAAGGGAAGTTGAAAAACAAAATTATTACCTATAACTGTACCACCCATGGATAACTATTAGAATATTTTTGTATATATTCTTCTAGATTCTCCTTCTCTTTGTATCTATAACTCTGTTTCTGTTTTATGTTTGTTCATTTGTTTTTTCAGATTCCACATATAAGTGAAATCACACAGTATATGTCTTTCTCTGTCTCACTTATTTCACTTAACATAGTACTCTCTAGGTCCATTCATGTTGTTGCAGATGGCAAGATTTCATTCTGTTTTTATGGCTGAGTAATATTCCACTGTGTATATATATACTGCAACTTCTTTATCCATTCATCTATTGAGGGACATTTAGGTTGCTTCCATATCTTGACTATTGTAAATAATGCTTCAACAAACACAGAGGTACTTATATCTTTTCTTGCTAGTATTTATGTGTTCTTCAGATAAATACCCAGGAGTGGATCATATGGTAGTTCTTTTTTAATTTTTGGAGGAACAACCATGCTATTTTCCATAGTGGCTGCACCAATTTACATTCCCACCAACAGGACACGAGGGTTCCCTTTTCTGCAAATCCTCACCAACACTTGTTATTTATTGTCTCTTTGGTAAGAGTCATTCTGACAGGTGTGAGGCAATACCTCATTATGGTTTTGATTTCCATTTCCCTGATGATGAGTGATGTTGAGCATCTTTTTTCATTTGCCTGATGACCATCTGTATGCCTTCTTTGGAAAAATATCTATTCAGATCCTCTGCCCATTTTTTAATCAGGCTGTTTATTTTTATTGATGTTGAGTTCTATGAGTTCTTCGTATATTTTGGATACTAACCCATTATTGGATATATCATATGCAAGTATCTTCTGCCATCCAGTAGGTGACCTTTTTTGTTTTATCAATAGTTTCCTTCCCTGTACAAAAGCTTTTTAGTTCGATATAGTCCCATTTGTTTGTTTTTGCTTTTGTTTCCCTTGCCTAAGGAGACATATCCAAAAACATACTACTAAGACCAATGTCAAAGAGCATATGCCTATGTTTTCTTCCAGTCTCATCCAAAAAATCTTCAAAGCAAGAACTAAAGGATCAAACTGCTTCCAAGTAATGCATCCCAGAACAAATATTTGAAGGAATATTTAAAGAAATACAGATATTTAGAGGAATATAGAAATACCTTGATTCAAACAAAGTGAAATTCATAATGTCTGGCATCCAGTAAAAACTGACATGAAAAGAAGCAAGAAAATATGACCCATGATAAGGAGAAAAATTAGTACAAACAGACCCAGAAATGGCAAAGATGATAGAATTATTAGGCAAGAACATTAAAACAGTTATTATACATTATGTCATCTGTATAAGATGGTAGAGAAAAGCATGAACATGTTGATGAAAAACATGAAAAATATTTAAAAATTGAACTTCTAGAAATGAAAAGTACAATATCTGAGATTAAAAAACAACTGAATGGAATTCACAGCAGATTTGACACTGTAGGGAATCTTTAAGACATAGCAATAGAAACTATCCAAAATAAAACATACAGAAAAAAAAGATGGGGGGAAGAAAAGGAACACAGAGCATCAGTAAGCTGTGAGAAACTTCAGTCAGCCTAGTGAATGTGTAATTGTGGTACCTAAAGGAGAGGAGAGACAGGCTGAGACAGAAAAGTTTTTTAAGAAATGGTGGCTGAATATTTTCCTTATTTGATGAAAACGATAAACCCAAGAGATCCAAGAAGAACCCTAAGCACCAGACACGGGAAAAAAACTGTACCAATGTCAAATTTTTACAACCACTGATAAAGACACAATCTCTACAATAATCAGAGGAAAAAAGACACAAAGATAAATTAATTGCTGCTGACTTCATGTTGGAAATGCAAGCCAAAAGACAGTGAAGCAGCATCTTTGAGGTACAGAACAGCAGAACATGTCAACCTAGAATTCTATATCCAAACAAAATAGCTTTTAAAAAACTGAGGGGACTTTCCTGGTGGCTCAGTGGATGGGACTCTGTGTTCCCAATGCAGGGGGCCCAGGTTCAATCTCTGGTCAGGGAACTGGATCCCACATGCATGTCACAACTGGGAGTTCACATGCCACAACTAAGGAGCCTGCCTGCCACAACTAAGACCTGATGCAACCTAATTAATTAATTAATTAATTTTAAAAAATAAAAAATTAAGAACTGAGGCACAATAATGATTTTTTTTCAGACACACAAAATCTGAAATAATACATCACCAGTAGACCTGCACTACAAAGAATATTAAGGGAAATTCTTTAGATAGATGGAAAATGATACCAGGTAGAAATCTGCATCTAACCAAAAGAATGAAATCACTGAGGATGATAATTATGTGGGTAACTGTAAAGGACTCCCCACTTCCCACTTTTAAATCTCTTCCAAGACAACTGATTGTTTGAAGCTAAAATAATAACTGTGATTGTGGCGTTATAACTATGTGGAAGTGTAATGTATGACAATAATGATACAAAAGCTGAGAGAGGAGGAGTTGGAGTAAACTGTGAAAAGGTTCTTAGACTATATGCGAAGTAGAAGGCAAGTCATGATAAGTTAAATTTTAAAAAGTAATTTCAACACAGATATGCACAAACAGCATTTGAGTAGTCATAAGATTTGTTAACTTGGATAGGTAAATGAATTTGGAGTTAAGAATCGCATCTGTCCTATATCTCAAAAATAATTCTTTACATATTTGTTTGATCTACTTTAAGACTGAAAATGAAAGTTGATGCTATCAGATATTTACAAATAATATTTTGAATAGTAAAACCTAGATTTTTTTTTTGTTTAATGTGTAACCTGCTTTGTATAGAGTTGGGTATGACTCCTGTAAGAAACAAGAGGACAATATGAGCCTGGACTTAGACATCCATCACACTGAAAGATTTATAAACAACTTTCTACTCTCATTTCTGCTAGGCTTTGTTATTTTAAGAAGGCAAAGTGAATAAATTGTGCTAGTCCCAGCTCAGCAAAATTGTTATGCAGAAGAGATGTGTTGTCCTTTCCCTTTCCTCTCTCATTTTTTCGGTTACCAACTTTATACTCAGCCCTGGCAGCTGATGAACGGTCTCTCAGCTATTACATCGTGTTATTTTCTGATACTCTGTTCTCCCCAAAATGTCCCCATCTTGGTAGGCTACACTTTGCTTTCCAATGTAATAAATATTAACAATGATATTAATGACATAGCTCCTTGGTGAGCTACACTTTGATCAATCAGCTGGGGAGGAGAAGGGGAAACGGGCAAGTAATCTGCTCCTTCCTCTGCATAATATTTTGGCGATTTTCTTAAGCATCATTTCTTATTTGATAGTGACTGATAAAAAGCCGTATACCAATGAGCAGTAGCTAACATACTGTGTTTCCTTAATAATAATTCCTCATGTTTCTATTTCACAAATAGTGTATTAGTTGCTCCTGGGAGCAGTCTCAGGGCTTTTCTATTTGGAAACTGAATCCTAGAAAGCGAACGATAAGGGTAATCTTCTAGATCCTGAACTAGAACCTAGCTCTGCAGACGCTTAGTTTATTGCAGTGCCAAAAGCAGAAGGAAGAGTTTGGGGATTAAGTGACAGTATGGTTGTCTGCATGTGGGGACTGCTGGCAGCAACTCATCTAGACTTTTTAAAGCCTGACTGGAATTCATTCCTTTATCATCTTTGATAGAAATATGAATACTGTCCTTCAAGGAAGGCCTAAAAGTTTTGTGTATGAACAACCTCAGGAAACTGCTGCTGCTGTTGCTAAACCCACCCTGGGAATGAAGTTCCGCAGAATACCTGCCCTTCACTGCAGGGTCCTCGCTTAATGGACCCTGCATACAGCTCTGTGAAATAAAATCCTTTCAGCTGTGTTCTCTTTTAGCTATTACATTTTCCTTACGTTTTGTTTGGTTTGGCTTTTTTCTTCCTTTGGCTTTTAGGGTTAGTATAGAATGGTAAAGAGTGTGCGTTTTGGTGTAAGTCTAGCTTTCAGAGACCTGCTCTGGGACTTGGCCAAGTTCCTTAACCCTCTAAACCTCAGTTTCCCTGTAGGAATTTTGTAAGGATTAAAAGTAGTGTAGGTAAGAGACTTAGCACATAAAGACTCAATAAATAAGTATGGTTGTTATTAACATTTTTGTTGATTTCTTAAATCATAAACAATAAGTAAAATAAAAGTGCCTTTTCTTCTTGATGAGACCCATTTCATCCCTAGATAGTTATTGAAACAAGTAAACAAGAAAATGTTCATTAGAGAATCTAGGTGATAGGTATACAGATGCTTACTGTAAAATTCTTTCACCTTTTTGTGTGTTTGAATATTTGCATGATGGCATGTTGAAAAAAAGAAGAGTTTACAAGAATGATGGTGTTGCAATAAAAACCACTGAAGGTGACTCAGAAGAACTAGAAGCCAAAATTTCTCTTCTCAGGGCATCAGTAGTGTAGCTTAAATGACGATTCAGGTGAATTGCTGGAATGATTCTGTCCCCTTATGTTGCAAGCATTCCATTCGTGAGAAAATGCATGGTCTGAAATGCTGGGTTTCCTGCCTTGAAATTGCTTGGCATTACCCATTTTATGTGAGCAGTCTGTGACACAAAAGGATAATGAAGTATATATGAGAGCTCACTGAAAGAGCTCTGGAATTAGCAATTCAGAAATAAAAGGTTGGGAGGGAAAGCTGTTCGCAGAAAGGGAATCAAGAAAGTGACTTTTATTGACTTTCTGTTACATATGTGCCAGAGGCCCTGTTTTACAAGGATGAGTAAAATATCTTCCCAACCTTGAGGGAGTTCATACTTTGTGTCAGAAGATACCCCATCAGTATATTATGGTACCCAATAAGAAATGCCATAATAAAGTTGGGTCTGAGAGCATGGTGGAGAAAGAATTACTAAAGAATCTTCTTGGGTCTTCCAGACTCCTTCAGTCAGTTAGGGAAAAGCTGTTAAAGCTTGACATTATTTCCCACAAGGTTTTGCTCTTTATTCATTGGTTTCTTTAAGAACACAGGACCCTACCTGTTCTAATGCTAATTCACTAAGATTCATAAGAAACCTAGACTCCACCTCTAAAAACTGGGCACCTACCTTCCTTTGTAAACAGAATTCCCAGGCTCTCTGCATATGGTGATATAGTTGTGAAAGACCACCTGCATACCCTCACTTCATAAATAAGAATGGAGTGCAGTCAAGGGCAGGCCAAAGTTCTTGCAAACTAAAGTGACAATAGTTAGGGCCACGACCTTGATATTAATCCCACTGCCATCTCTTTTTCCTCTCCTGCCATATGTCATCATTCTCATGTTCTACAGGTTACGTCTTAAGAGTCCGCTCTGTTCCTACCCTAGTGCTTTCGAACAGTCCAGTTGACTCTTCCAGTAATTAATAACATGGCCTACTTTTCATTGCTGTTTCTGTTTTACCATGCTGCTTCCTGTTACTTTACTGGGGCTTTTTTGTCCTTTCTGCCTAGTGAATGTTTTGTTGCAGAATTCATTATAATGGAATCAGTCCTGTGTAAGACAAGTCATATTTGTAACCATTGTCTAGGCAGCTTTTAGAAGGGTATTAGACGAAAATGGTGAAGAAACCCCCAGAAAGCTTCTCAGAAGTCTTCCACCAGTTTATTAAGAGATAATTCAAAGAACTTTATCTACATTCATTCCTTTTTGTAAGATGATGGGATGCGTAAATGAATAAATGAATGAGCAAAAACAATAGAAAAGCTATGGACAATAATATTAATAGCTTCTAACATTGACATAACTCTTTACAATCCATGAAACTTTTTCACTTACATCATTTAATGTCACACCATCCTTATAAAGTAGGTATTTTCTCCGTTTTATACTGTCACCAATAATACCTAAATATGTTAAGGTCCCATCACAGGTAAGTGGAAGTGCCGAGATTTGACCTACAGGTCTTCTTAGTCTAATTCCAGAGCCATTTCATCCTGCCCAAATTGTTCTTCAATCTGGGGGACAAGAAGCTATAAACACATTTGGCTTTGGTAAGTGAAGGGCAATCAGGAACGTTTCTTAATTCTTAAATTGGTAGGCTAGAATTTCCAGTTACTACAGTGAGAAAAATGTTGGCTTTAATGAATAAAAGTTATTTTATGTAAGGTTTTCAATACAGTTCTAGCTAGAGTGCCTAAAAAATAAAAGGCCATAGATTTATATTTAATCTACAAATTATGCTAAGGAGAATGAACTGGGATTGTAAAGTGAGGATTATGGCAGTTCACTGTATGAGGTTAACATGTTGAAAATGGAATTCATGATGCTTCTCTTCCTCCAAACATACTCCACCCATAGTCGTTTTTCATATCAGTCATTGACAACTCCCATTTTTCCAGTTGCTAAAGCCAAAATTTATGAAGTCATACCTCCTCTTTTTCTATTATACATCACATCTTATGTGTCAGGAAGCCCTGTTGGCTTTACCTTCAAAATATATCAAGAATTCAATTCGCTTTCACCACCTTCACTGTTTTGCCCTGGTCCAGGCCACCATCATCTCTCAGCTAGATTACCAAGTAGGTAGCCTCCTGACTCATCTCCTTTTTACACCCTATCCTCCCTACCTCATATTCTCAACACACCAGCCAGAGTTATCCTTTTAAAACCTAAGCTAAATGATTTTACTGTCCCCTCAAAAGCTTTCTTCACTGTCTCCTGTTTCTTTCAGAGAAAAGCCAGTCTTTACAGTGATGGCTTCCCAGGCCTTCTATGCTCTGGCTCCTTTGTGACTGTCTGGTCTCCTCTCTTACTCCACTCCAGTCTTACTGACCTCCTTGCTGTTCCTTGAGCATACCTAGTGGGATTCCTGCCACCAGGACATTGGCGGGAGTTCTCTCCCAGCAGTTCCTCAAGTCCTTACTCAAATGTCTCCTTTTTAATGAGGCTTACCATGACCACGCTATTTAAAATTGCAGTCCTTTCTCCTTTACCCTGCTCTCATTTTTCTCATACCACACTTAATTAACTAACATACTATATAATTTACTTGCCTGTTACATTTATTAATTCTCCCCCTTCTCAGAATATAGGCTTCATAAGGACAGATTTGGGGACTGGTTTTGATTTAGTTTTTGTTCCCTGATATAGCCCCAGTGCCTAAAATTACTGGGCACTCAGTAGGAGCTCAATACAATTTGTTAAATGAATAAATGATGGCTGTATTTAATGCCTCTGAGCAAAGAATTTACAGTTATTGAGGAGTTAGTACTATGCTGGTTCCAATAGCAGTTGACCTGTATAAAGCCCTACATGATAAGACCACTGATAGAGGTAACAGAAGTGAGAGAGATCTGTAGGGTTGAGCAGTTAGTCCAGTTACAAAGCTCCTCTAGTAAAGAGTAGTGTTCTTTGTCTTTAAAGGCAAAGGAGAATGTATAATGAAATTGCCAGTGGCTTCCTAAATATTACTTATATAGCACTTGACATGGTATGGCTCTTCCAGATCTTTAAGGTAACCAGATATTCTGTATTCACTCATTCAAACAAGTGTTTTTCAATACACCTATTATGTGCCAGGCGCTATGTAACTAGTTTCAAGTTGAAACTTGGAGCAACTACAAGGAGTATGCGTTAGTATATCGATATTTAATGTAGAAAAATGAAAATTTCACTGGTTTGTTAGGTTGGCTTGCCAGATTGCTTGTGTGCATTCCCTCAGCTTTTTGAAAATCCAGATACTCTGCACATGAGGAGATAACGCTACTTACCTGTCATCAGTAGGACATGCACTTGGACTTGGAATTGTTCTTTTATAATGTGAATAGTGGCTCACATTTGCAAGAGTATTAGCCAGAACTAGGAGTATAGGCTGTGTCTATGAAACAAAATTTTTTTCTGTATGAATCTAACTTAACTGACCCAATATTAAATGAACTAACTTGCCTAGACAATCTATTATGTGGTCTCATGAGACACAGAGAATGAAAAACGTCAGTGATGGGTATGTCTGTCAGTTGGTGGCCAGTGGAAGTTTGATCCTAACAGTGTTTTTCTAATGTCCTGGCCAGCCTGGTTCTTTTGGGTTAAAGTACCATTTCCCTTTTCATGTAGTAAGCACTTTTCCCCTATAAAATAGGCCATTCCTTGGAAGGGAAACAGCACTGGGTCTTAGTACCTTGGGTAGTTTTTTAGCACTGGATTGTTTAGTTTGTGAAAATATTTGATTTAGACTGAGCTTGTGGCCTGATGATGTTTAGAAGAGTGCCAAAGTGTAACTCATAGGAGATGCCAGTAAAAACCATTTCTGGAAGAGGTGAATAATGGTTGCGTCATTTTCCTGGTAGGTGTAACCAGGCTGAAAATCCATCACTGCCATTTTTTAATGTGTTCCTAAGAATAAAGTCAACTGGTATTCTGTGAACTATGTTAAGTATCAAAATATCTGCCAGTGCTTTGAGTCACTGTCCCACTGTCTTTACATTGTTAAGGAAGCTTTGTTTCATCATTGTGTTTTATTGCAAAAAACAGCAGTAATATTTTTCTCTGACTTTTAATGAGCATTTTTGTTCCAGTGAAAAACCTGAACATACCAGATTTTTCATTGTGATTTAACTTTGATATCAAGCAAATTCTTATTAACAAACAAGTTGTAAAATGTTTTAAAACTTCAATTCCTAAAATATCCTCTCTTAAATAAAGTCTAAAGACCAGTATAGCTGGGGGATGGGGTGGGGGGAGTCACATTTGGTTAAAATAAAATGAAGTCTTATGAGTAACATGCAATAGTCAGGCCAACACAGCAGATCTGATTTCTAGATTAATAAAGTACAAACGGAAGATTTTAGGATTCAAACAAGTACATTAAAAAGTGTTTAATTCTCCTTGGTTAGTTCAGGGTGCTTCTAGAAATAGTGAATGTACAATTCCCTGATGCCTGTTGTGAATGAACTAGACCTCAGTAACTGATAAAATGTCTTTGTTTGTATGTATGCCTTTGGCTGTGTTAGAGAGCCTATTAGGAGACCCGAGATGCTCAAGTAGATAGAATCGCAAACCATCTCCTGCTCCTTGGAGAGTATGGGTACAGGACAGAGTGGGAATGGACAGGTAGAATGGAAAGTGAATTATTGGCATCTGATAGATTTGGGTATACTGATTATGGTATGGGAGGTGGGTAGCGAGAAGGAGTAGTGTGATCCCTGTTTTTTCTTAAGCCCTTAGACCTGGATCCTGTCTTTCAAGGAAGGGATATAACTTCCTCTTCAAAAGGGTGTCATTGTACTAGGGCATGCCATCTTCATTAAGGAAGAGTGTATGCACAGGCATAGCTGGCTAATGGAGTACACGGCCCAGCTCCATGGGAAAGTCAGGCTGCTTTATCCACAGCAGTTCTTGGGAACATTTCTCTATGACCTTAACCACAGTTTATACTTGTTTATAAAAGAATAAAAAGAACAGAGTAAGAGAGAGACAAGTGAAGACTAACTCTTTTACTTTTTTTTCTTAGTTGGCAAACATTCGCAAAAGCCTTTTTTTTTTTTATTCCAACTAATCGGACTGCAAGTGTCTCTTTGATCAGATATTTGTATTCTTATTTTAATTTTTTACTTTATTTTATGCCTGAGCCCAGGACCACAAGGAACACTCAAACAGGAAGGGGCTGGGAGGAGGAAGCTAGATAGAACCTAGAGGAAACCCACAGTTTCAGACCAGGGTTCTTGGTAGAGTGACCATATAACTTACCATCTGATCAGGAAAATTTTGAGAATAACAGTGGACACTATTAATAAAGAAGAAAATAGGTGTGAAATAGGACTCACTTTGGCCATCCTTGATGTGTGGTAATTTGAATGAAGGGATGGGTAGGAAGCTGCTGTTGCTTCAGCCCCAGACTCTTCCCTTTCTAAAGGTTTCTGTAAAATAACAAGGGGAGATTGAAAAACAATGATTAAATGCAATCTCTATCAAACAACCACTGGCATTTTGCACAGAACTAGAACAAAAAATTTCACAATTTGTATGGAACCACAAAAGACCCCGAATAGCCAAAGCAATCTTGAGAACGAAAAATGGAGCTGGAGGAATCAGGCTCCCTGACTTCAGACTATACTACAAAGCTACAGTAATCAAGACAGTATGGTACTGGCACAAAAACAGAAAGATAGATCAATGGAACAGGATAGAAAGCCCAGAGATAAACTCACACACATATGGTCACCTTATCTTTGAGAAAGGAGGTAAGAATATACAGTGGAGAAGAGACAGCCTCTTCAATAAGTGGTGCTGGGAAAACTGGACAGCTACATGTAAAAGTATGAAATTAGAACACTCCCTAACACCATACACAAAAATAAACCTAAAATGGATTAAAGACCTAAATGTAAGGTCAGACACTATCAAACTCATAGAGGAAAACATAGGCAGAGCACTCTATGACATAAATCACAGCAAGATCCTTTTTGACCCATCTCCTAGAGAAATGGAAATAAAAACAAAAATAAACAAAGGGACCTAATGAAACTTAAAAGCTTTTGCACAGCAAAGGAAACCATAAACAAGACCAAAAGACAACCCTCAGAATGGGAGAAAATATTTGCAAATGAAGCAACTGACAAAGGATTAATCTCCAAAATTTACAAGCAGCTCATGCAGCTCAATATCAAAAAAACAAACAACCCAATCTAAAAATGGGCGGAAGACCTAGATTGACATTTCTCCAAAGAAGATATACAGATTGCCAACAAACACATGAAAGAATGCTCAACATTATTAATCATTAGAGAAATGCAGATCAAAACTACAATGAGATATCATCTCACACCGGTCAGAATGGCCATCATCAAAAAATCTAGAAACAGTAAATGCTGGAGAGGGTGTGGAGAAAAGGGAACACTCTTGCACTGTTGGTGGGAATGCAAATTGATACAGCCACTATGGAGAACAGCATGGAGGTTCCTTAAAAAACTAAAAATAGAATAACCATATGACCCAGCAATCCCACTACTGGGCATATACCCTGAGAAAACCATAATTCAGAGAGTCATGTACCAAAATATTCATTGCAGCCCTGTTTACAATAGCCAGGACATGGAAGCAACCTAAGTGTCCATCAACAGATGAATGGATAAAGAAGATGTGATTCATATATACAATGGAATATTACTCAGCCATAAAAAGAAACGAAATTGAGTTATTTATAGTGAGGTGGATGGACTTAGAGTCTATCATACAGAGTGAAGTAAGTCAGAAAGAGAAAAACAAATACCATATGCTAACACATATATATGGAATCTAAGAAGAAAAAAAAAAAAAGGTCATGAAGAACCTAGGGGTAAGACGGGAGTAAAGACACAGACCTACTAGAGAATGGACTTGAGGATATGGGGAGGGGAAAGGGGAACCTGTGACAAAGTGAGAGAGTGGCATGGACATATATACAGTACCAAACGTAAAATGGATAGCTAGTGGGAAGCAGCTGCATAGCACAGGGAGATCAGCTCGGTGCTTTGTGACCACCTAGAGGGGTGGGATAGGGAGGGTGGGAAGGAGGGAGATACAAGAGGGAGGAGATATGGGGATATAGGTATATGTATAGCTGATTCACTTTGTTATACAGCAGAAACTAACACACCATTGTAAAGCAGTTATACTCCAATAAAGATGTTAAAAAAAAAAAAGAAAAACAATGAGAAAATCAACAGAACCAAAACTTCTTTGAAAACAACATAATTGACAAACCCTTAGCTAGTCTGACCAAGAAAAAGACAACTCAGATTTCTAAAATATGAAATAAAATGAGGGAAATTTATACTGAGCTTATAGAAATAAAAAGAAGAAAATACTATCATCACCATATACAAAAATTAACACAAAATGGGTCAAGTCCTGGACATAAGAGCTAAAACTAAGAAACTCTTAGAAGACGACATGGGAGTAAATTTTTATGATCTTAGATTAGACATGATCTTAGATATGACACAAAAAGCACAAACAACCTAATTAATTAATGAGATTTTATCACAAGAAAGTGAAAAGATAACCTTTGGACTTCCCTGGTGGTCCAGTGGTTAAGACTTCGCCTTCCAATGCGGGTTTGATCCCTAGTCAGGGAGCTAAGATCCCACATGCCTCGCAGCCACAAAACCAAAACATAAAACAGAAGCAATATTGTAACAAATTCAATAAAGATGTAAAAAACAAAAAAAAAGACAAGAAAAAGCCCATAGAATAGGTGCGAATATTTTCAAATCATGTATCTGGTAAGGGAATTGTAAAGAATCCTTACGTGTCAATAATAAAAAGGCAGCCAATTTAAAAATGGGCAAAGGATCTGAGTAGACGTTTCTCTGAAAGAACATATACAAATGGCCAGTGAGTACATGAAAAAACTATCAATATCATCAGCCATCAATGCACATCAGCACCACCATGAGATACCACTTTGCACCCACTAGGATGGCTATGATGGTAAAGACAGATAATAACAAGTATTGTTGAAGATGTGGATAAATTGGAAGCTTCATACACTTGGTGGGAATATAAAATGTTGAAGCTGTTTTGGAAGGCAGTCTGGCAGTTCCTCAAAAGATTAAACATAGAGTTTATATAACCCAACAGTTCCACTCCTAGTCATATAACTAAGAGAAATGAAAACATATGTCAACACAGAAACTTGTACCTGAATATTTGTATCAGCTTTATTCTTAATACCTAAAAAGTAGAGGCAACCCAAGTGTCCATCAACTAATGAATGAATAAGTAAAATGTCCTATATCCATACAATGGAATATTACTTAGCCATATAAAGGAAAGCAGTATTGACACATACTACAACAGGGATGAACCTTGTAAACATGGTGCAAAGTGAAAGAAACCAGTCACAAAAGGCCACACACATATTGCATGATTCCATTTACATGAAATGTTTAGAATAGGAAAATCTGTAGAGACAAAATAATTAGCGATTGCCAAGGACTGGTGGGGAGGGACGAAAGTGAGATTGTGAAGGAAAGTGACTACTAATGGGTATGGGGTTTCTTTTGGGAGTGACAGAAATGTTCTAATACTGATTGTGGTGTTGGTTTCACATCTCTGCACATATACCAAAAAACATTGATTTGTATATTTTACACAAATGAATTATGTGGTATGTGAACTGTTATCTCAATAAAGCATATATTTAAAAATTACAAGTGGTGGTTGCCCTGTAGCTGATTTGAACTTTGTGGCCCTCAAATCACTGGCATACACATTCATGACACAACCATCCTGGGCAGCTTTGCTTTTATCTGTTTTACATATTGTGCGTCCGTCTTCCCCCACCTGCCCCTCCCCCACTACCCTATTACTCCATAAGATTTTCTTTGAAGAAACAGTACTGTGGCTAAAAGCAGTTTGAAAATCTCTGGAGACTGAGTTCCAGAACCAATTCCAACTCTAATAAGCCATTATTCTGATGCATTGAACTGAGAATTTGAATTTGGCCTAGATTACCCCATTCTTGCTCCATGTCAACAAAAAGGAAAGTTGTGAACAAAGACAGTTTTTCTCAACATAGCTGCACACAGGTGTGACTTAGTGGAAACTGTGAAACTCAGCCAGGTCTTCAATTCCCTAGTGTAGTGCTGTATCGCCAAGCTCTGCTTCCTGTTCTTGAATACAATGACTAGCTAAAATAGAGACACCTGGTCCCAGCACCTTGCAAAATGGACTTTTTCTTTCAACATTTCAAAATATATTTATATATTGATGAAGCCTTTCTCTGAGAAGCCATCTGTCTGAAATCTGCAGCAATAAAAAAAACTTCCCTAGACTTTATATATTCATAATGGTGTCTGTTGCTTCACTCCTCTATTCCTTTCTCCTCCTCCCTTATTTTTTCATTCATTCATTTATTTACAAAGTGTATATTTATGAAGCATCTACTGTGTGCCCAGCATTAGGTATTTAGCACTGAACAAAATTAACTCGTCCCTATAATTATGGATCTTGCCATCTACTAGGGAACCATATATTAACAACAAAAAGCTTTAAACAACAAAAAGTTTTTAAAATTTCAAATTGTAAGGGCTATGAAAGAAAGAAATAAGGTTCTGAGATAGAGATTATGGAGGTTGTGATTTTAAAAGGAACTCTGGAACCATATTGCCAATGTTCAAATCCCAACTTCACCATTTACTAGCTGTGTGATTTTGAGCAAGTTAGTTAAGTTTTCTGGGCCTCAGTTTATCTTAAAATGGAAATAATAATAGTACCTACTTCATAGAGTTCTGAGGATTAAGTGAGTTGATGTAGAAAAGTGCCTAACATATACTAAGTGCACATAGAAACGTGCCTGACACATTCTAAGCATCCAGAAAGTGTTACCTGTGTGTTGATGGTGTTGCTTTAGAAAATATCAGGTCATCAACTAGTTAGATTATCATCATTGCTATATTAATCACCTTCATCACTGTCATCCACATATACTTATCTCACCACATATACATGCTCTGTGCACAGGATTTAGAAAAATGGATGTGGTGTGTTTCTGGACTCAAGAATCCTACAATCTAGTAAAAAGAGCGTAAGGATTATGAGAAAATAGCAATAGAAAACAGCATATGCTAAGTACCAGATACATGATAAAGATAGTATGTCCCACAGGATTGAAGGAGAGACAGTAGTCATTCTGGGCTCATAAAGGAAAGGGCTTCATAGAAGAAATGGACCCTTAAGAAAGAGGGCATTCCATGCTGGCATGAATGAAGATGTGGAGACAGGGGAGGTGAATGTGAAGTTCCAGAATGGAGAATTTGAATATAGCAGTAATGACAGTGGTTTAGAGAGGAGGTCTCAGAATATTGGTTAAATTAGTCAGTATGCAGTGGTCTGCCATGACCAGATTCTGAGCTGGAGTGATCAAATAAGATTTCTATCACTGGTCTCCTGAGGCCCACTACCTCATACATTATACTTCCTACCTGCAATCTCTCTGCTCTCCAATCTCCTACTCCCACTGCACATTTTGATGACATTAATTTTTCTCAAGCATCCTTTTGTCACTTTTTTGCTTAGAAAGTTCTTTGTTTTCCATTGTCTACAGCAGTTTCTCAGTTGTTAGTGTGCATAAAATTACTGGGATTTTATTAAAAAGTGCAGGTCACCTCTCACCTTCAGGTAGGATACTTCTGGCATGGGGCCTGAGAATCTCTGTTAAAACCCTAGATGATTCTGACTCAGGTGATCAAGTGGCTCTGCTTGAGGAAGACTGGCATAAAACTAAGAGTGCAGGTCTATTAACCTGCCACCTAGAATCTTGCTTTGTCCAACCTAATTTTTCACTATTCTCATGAATACATCTTCAGTTTGAGCAAAATGGGACATTTCCTTTTCTGTACACTTATCCGTGCCCTGTTTTGTCTTCTGTCCCTTTTTTGTTTATGTGGTTCCCTCAGCCTCAGTGTCCTTACTGCCATTTCAACAAGTCTTGCTTTCAGTCTTGGTTCAGATGTGTCCTAACAAGCATCTTTATTAAGTATCTCTAACCTAGAAGGCAGGGTCCAAGTTTAACTGATTTTTATATCTACTCCCCCACGCAGGGACCTAAGTGAGCACCTTGCAAATGATTCAGTTCATTTGTTTCTCCCTTAATTTATTCAGTAAAAATTTTTTTAAAAATTTTTATTGGAGTATAGTTGATTTACAGTGTTGTGTTAGTTTCAGGTGTACAGCAAAGTGAATCAGTTATACATGTACATATAGCCACTCTTTTTTTTTGTTTTTTCTTAGATTCTTTTCCCATATAGGCCATTCAGAGTACTGGTAGAGTTCCCTATGCAGGTTCTTATTAGTTATCTGTTTTACATATAGTAGTGTGTATATGTCAGTCCCAATCTCCCAATTTATCCCCTGGTTACTGTAAGTTTGTTTGCTACATCCTTGACTCTACTTCTGTTCTGTAAATAAGTTCATTTGTACCCCTTTTTTTTTTTTAGATTCCACATATAAGCAATATCATATGATATTTGTCTTTCTGTGTCTGACTTCACTCAGTATGACAGTCTCTAGGTCTATCCATGTTGCTGCAAATGGCATTATTTTGTTCTTTTTTATGGCTGAGGAATATTCCATTGTGTGTGTGCGTGCGTGTGTGTGTGTGTGTATGACATCTTTATTCCTCTGTTGATGGACATTTATTGAGTGCTTACCATGTATCAAGCACTGGTGATAAAGTAGTAAAATAAACACACAAAAAGTCTCTGTTTTCATGGACCTTATATTATGGTGGGACTAATGTTCTTAAGTATATATTGAAAGTGTTTTGTTATCTGTCAGGGCTATGTGGAATACTTTAGGAAAGGGAGAGACCAGTGCAAGAAACTAATTAAGGAACTCTAGTACTTAGCCAGTGTAGAATGGGAAGGGTCAGTGAAAATAGAAAATACAAAGGACACAGCAAGGGTAATTAATGAAATGAAGGAATGACCAGCAGTATTTGGTGGGGCCAGGAAGGAGTACTCAATATTTGAGCCTCTTGAGAAAGAACAAATAAATAAAACGTTAAGGTATAGAGGTGATATTTTTGGGGAAAAGCTGTTTTTAAATGTTATGGTGATCTTTCAGGTGTGTGATATTAATAATGGGATATCTGAGTAGAAATGCTCAGTAGCAACTACAAATATAGGGGTCTTGTAAGAGCTTAGTCCTCTCTCCTTTTCCCCTTCTGCAACTCAACTCACAATATTCTTTTAGTCCCAGCTGTTCCAGGGCCAAAATCCTCCCAAGAAATACTCTATGTCTCATTCATTTGATTTTCTGAGGATGTGATATGACTCCATGTGTTGGTGCCATTTCCCTTTTCTCCAAGTATTTGTCTAGAATGAGACCTAAGCCCAACTCCAAAAAACCATCTCTAATGATAGCCCTTCCTTGAATGGCTCTTAGCTGATTAGGGATTTGGCTTGCTGGAGGAACTAGGAAGACATCGTAATTGAACCAGAGAGTCTTTTAAAATGGGGTATGGTGGTGTGTCATCATCTCCCTATGTGACAATCACTGTGGTCATTTGTGATTCTTGGGAAAACAGGCTAAGGTTGGAAAGGCAGATTGTTAAATCATAACACAGAGACTGATTGGGAAGCTGCCCGCAGAGCCTGGAAAATCATCTTTCTGAATTCTTGTAGTTGATCTAGCCAAAAAAACTCAAATCATTTTAGACTCCTGCCTTTCTCTCATAATACCTAACATCCAATTCGTCAGCAAATACGGATTGTGAGTGTGTGTGTGTGTGTTATCATATAAAATTGTATTACCTGACTTCCCCACTAGAATGTAAACTCCATGAAGGTAAGGACTTTGTTTCTGCTATATCCCCAGCCAGTGCCTAGAGCATAGTAGTTGTTCAATAAGAATTTGTTAAGTGAATGAATAATGTGAAATAAAATTGTTATTCCACATCTTGCTCAGTAATTTTGACATTGGCTCGTGTTTAAGAAACTCAAGAAATATTTTATCCCAATAAAATTATTATAGCTAAAGTCTAAACATTAACCATACTTGACTGAATAATGTTACCTTAAAAATACTGTTGACGCTTGAACAATGCAGGGGTTAATCTGTGTATAACTTACAGTCGGCCCTCTGTACTCGAGGTTCCTTTGCATCTGTGGGTTCAACAAACTACAGACCATATAGTACTGTAGTATTTACTATTGAAAAATATTTGCATATAAGGAGGACCCGCGCAGTTTAAACTTGTTCAGGTGTTAGCTATAATATATATATTTTTTTAAATAGAAACTTTATTCCTTAACTGGTTTAGAGAGATGTAAGTTCTTCCCAGACTTGGTTACTACTTTAATGTTTGTAGAGATGATGCTTGATATTTGGGAGGTAGTAATGTACATTTTCCTTCTAACTTTTAAACTTTTATTCAAGCAGTCCCACATGACTGGGAATATCCTTAAGATATGGGTTGGATTACCTTCATTAATGTACAGAAAGTTTCTTTCTTAGAACTGCAAGAATTACTTGGGATATATCAGCATATGAAAATTTACAAATGTTGTAGGGCTAGCTGACCAGAGCTAAAGTTAGGAATACTTAACCTGATTTAGAGAATACTTCAAATTTCTAAGGATTGAAGGGAGAGGTTAATATGATCAAAGCAGTTTGTGTGGAAGGCCATTTTGACCTAGTGATGATTTTTATGGAGTAGCAGAGAAGAACAAAGTTGTTCTAATAGAAAGGAAGAAGTGGCTGCAGGGCATAAGCAAATGTTTCTCTCTAACATCTTGACTATTTTGCATTTCAGGTCTGTTGTATCATTAAGGTATTGATAACATATGACACACAGAATCAATATATAGCTTTAGTTCAATTTGGATTTAATCTGCCATCATGAAGTTAAAGGGGAGCCAATAAAAGTTTGTAAATGACCCTGTATTCTATAATGTCTTGATGTACTTCAATAAAATCAGATACAGTGTAGAGAATACTGATATTCAGGTTCACTTTGAAGAAATCTACAGTTAACTGAACCAGGTTTGTTTAGATTTAGTAAATAGAATATATAACAATGAAAATCATCTTAATATTTGTGTTAACTATATTCTGTTTGACAATGAAAATCAGCTACTGGTTAATTATGGATATACTTAAACCATTTTCATTATTTTTCAACTTGTACTGAATATTAGGGGAAATTTTTTAACACATGCTTTTGCTTCATTTCCATAAACTCTGCATAGTTTCTCTAAAAGAGCATATGTGATTTGAGGGATAAAATAATCAAGGATTCGTACGGTTTTTTATCGATAGAAATTTCTCCAAGTTCAACTCTAGTTTTCTTATCAGAAAAATCAGGTTCATAATTGCAAGGCAAAGGCCAACTGGAATAGTTAATAAGCATATTCTACTTCTGCAGTGCTGCAGAAACTAAATGCAAACTTTTCTGTGACTTACAGAGAATGCATAGGCTGGGTAAACTTTCATCTGCTTCAGGGTCAGGGCTGATTCAATCTTACTGCAAGTTTATGAGAGTGGCTGATGTGATACAGTTGTTTCTAGTAAAATCAGGCTAGCTCTAAGGAGCCAATCTAAGTCAGTCTGTAAGTAAAATTCTATGAGAAACAGACTCCAACTCAGACACAATTGTAAACCCTGATATAATGAGGACTTGCAGCTGATTTAATCCTATTGAAAATCTTTAAGCAGCCATGGGACAAAATGGTTTCCACATTGACATCAGTGGAATGAACCTTGGATTTCATCAGTATGAAGAGTTGTTACCTTGTACACATAGTAGCCACTTTTTAAGAATTAACATCATAGCCATTTCAAAGCAGGTTGTTGTTTCTAAGATGTACAGGCATCTACTTTGATTAAGATCCGAGTTCCCAGAATGTGTCAATATTTATTTTTTAAAAACTGAATTCATTATAAAAAGCAAACAAGTCAAATTTAAACTACGGAGTTAGCATAAATCAGTTAGACCTAGTCTCCTCGAACAAAAATGGCCAACCTATTCCAATTTTATATGTGAGAGACGTAGAGAAAGAGAGAGAGAGAATCAAAACTGTTTCTGAGTTAAGACTTTGTATGTGAAGTCTTGCCTGGAACTAATTGTTTTTTTTCATGAATTTAAAAGCCCCTGAAAATAAGCTTATGCTGTGAAATCATATATGTTTGAAAGGACAGACAGGTACAAGTCTTCAGGGTCAGCTCTGCTGATAAAATCTCAATAAGTAGGATTTGAATTTGTATGGATAGGTTGGTGTGTATACTTTTTTTTTTTTGGTTGTTTGGTTTATCTTATTGAAACAGACATTGATAAAGATCTAGGTATTATAGTCAGTTTAGCACTAGAATTGGTCCTTTTTCATAATTTACAACTTAAATTAAGACAATAGACCGAATACAACTACAGTAAAACACAACCTTGCCTGAACTATCTCCATGCTTCTTTTATTGCAGTTAGCACTGGTCTTGAAATGTGAATATTTCAACTGATACTTAACAGGCAGTAGTGGCCTCATACTGTAACTTCAAAGAGCCGGAAAAGTAACTTCATGAAAGGGAAAACTTGAAACTATAGTACTCTTTACCATTCTATCTGTTAAGCAGTGATGGGTATCATTAGTTCTGCTCTTTTGCATAATTACTGCAGTATTGTGAAAACTTTCTGCCATCCAACTGGGAACAATTATATCATGTGGGCTCTTGTATAACATTTGACTCAGAGAAATAAAATATAAAAAGCCCTTGTTTTCTAGCACTCTGTAGTACCCAAGTACATACAGTGCTTGTTCAAGTTTGTTTTTTAAGTAAAAAAAATAACATGGATTGGTAACACTGAAGGAGGCATTTTGTATCAAAGTCAATTTATTCTTTATGATGTTTTTTTAATTTAATGTGCTTAGATAAATTTTATCTAGCACATCACTGAGTTGCAGTGGTAGTTTGTCTATAAAATGATAAAAGTTCATGAAGTGTAATGCTGACGTCACTGAATATTTGAGACTTAAAAATACACTTTTATTGTTCACTTGACTAAATTAAGCAAGGTGAAATGAAGTATCTCTGATTGGTACAATTTGCTATTTATCTAAAGCTTCCAGTGTAGACTATCTCTGTGTTAAAGGCATACAACAACCTTTCCCAGGAGCACCACCCTACCCTATCCCCAAAACCAAACTTTTTAAAGATACAGCTAGAAGAGTATATTTGAAAATATTTAGGCAATGAGGCACATAATTTTTTTAAGGTTTTAAAAATTCTCCCTTGTAATTCCAGTATGTAAAACCATTAAAACACTGTAACCAACTTTTTTTTTTATATTTGATTTTGTAAGATAGCATGTTTACTTTTTTGAATATACGACTACATTTTAGCATGAGCAGCAAAATTAGAATAAATGTCACAGTGATATACAGATGTGATTGTCACTTTGATTTTGTGGTTTCACACTTGACTTTATCATAATTTGTAAGATGTGAAAAGTGAGCTCATGACTGGCAAAACATATTTTGATCAAGGTTAAAGTATAGCTGTTGCTGTTATATAACCATAATTTTGATGAGAAGGTGGGAAAATATGTGGATATGTTTATGTCTGGTGTATAAAGATTCCTTAAAAATACAAATTAAAAGAAATAGTGTGAATTAAAATATTGTAATAGGTGCTGAATTGCCATTTTTGTCAGCCATCAAAGCAAAAATTATGTTTTAGTCTTTGTTAATTCTCGGGGTTGGTTTGCACATACTTTAAATTTTTTAATATCCATTTACTTGCAGCATATTTATTAATATGGCTAACTTTTGAATGTGCTCGTAAAAATGTTGATATGGCCAAGCAAGATGTTTCAATCAATCAAGCTTATCTTTCTCCACTCCAGAGTTCTACTGCAGAACATCTAATTAATGTCATTTGAAATTATTTTAATGCATTCTTTGGTATTGTCACATAAAGTGTGATTTTAGCCACTACTTCTGAGATACTATGGCTCTTACCAGACTCCAAGGTGAGCTAGTAAACTTACCTATCTCAGTACATTAAAAGGAGGAATTAGCTTCCCTAGCTACTAGTCCAGCTTTCAGCACCCTTTCCATGGTGGCTATCTGTACCACATATAGCTGTGAAAGGATGGGGAAATGCGCTGAAATGATCTAAGAAGTAAACTATCAACTTGACATGTTTTCCTAGCTATTGAAAACCTTCTCATATTGAAACCCATTGATAGTGAAACTGTAGAATTCCTGTGATTTAAGTACCATCTGGTTGTGCTCAAGGCTTTAAAGCTGTTATCTCTGCATAAAATTTCAGAGTCCTATATTTTTTTCTTCACCAAACTATCCATTTTTAAGCCACAAATATTTTTCCAGCTTTTTCAGATTTTATCTGAAAGTATATTTTAACAGTATTTAAATAGTTCTTAAACAATAACAATTTATCTTGATAGATGGCATGCTGTGTTTTTTCATTTTATTTTAATTAGCCATTGTGGAACCAAATTCCCTTTTGTTTTAGTCTTTTGAATATTGTTTAATTATAGTTATCATGCCAGATATCTTAAAGGTTATTTTACCAATACAGTTTCATTTAACATAATCCATATGGAATCAATAGCCCAGTTTCCTAAAGTGAATGCTTGGAAAATCTTACATTCATATGTTAAGAGTACACATCCTTTCCTCATTAGTTGGAAAGTACAGGGATTTTGGCACAGGTTCTGTGTGGAAGCATTGTGCAGCTTTTATATGGATTTTGTTTTTAGCCTTTGATGACACTGTTTAGAATAGGAAGTATCTAATAAGTAAAGCATTTTGTCTCAAGTGCTGCCAGTGTGTTTAATATATGCCTGGAGGTCTGAAACATTATCTTCTTCGCTGCAGTAATATGCATTTAATTCTCTGAAAGCAGAAGGTCGAACTTTTAAAAGGGACGCAAAGTACATTTTCAAACAGAATAATTCAAAACATATGGAAGAGGGGACCAGAGTAATGTACAGTTGGTTTTTATGGTTTAATCATGATCATGTTAATGCACACCAGTAGCTAATTAAAGAAAACTTTTATTGTTCATTTTAAATGAGTTAGGTAAAGAGTGGGAGAGCTGATGTAATAGCACTGCTCAGAGATACATGTTTCTGCTGCATTCACTAACAGCAAGCAGATATTGCTATTTTTGACAACTTAAATTATTAGTCCCCTTGGACAATAATAAAGGAAAAGTTATTTTCAGAGTTACTACACTGTGAACTTTTCTTTTTCCACAAAGGAATAGTAAATTGATGCCCAAGTTTAGGGCTTAGCACACATAATTAGCTATAAAACCTTCTTGATAGGCCAGATACTCTTCAATATAATAGATAAATCTTCAGTGGACTGGTGACAAGCCAATGGATTTTTAAATATGTCTCAGAATCACCAGATTATTTATTTCAGTTCTACAAATAGTGCAGAAACTTAGAAAACTGGAGGAAGTCTTGACTTTTAACCGATTTTTAAGAATTTAGTCATCTAATACTGGGAAAGTTGTACTTCCCCCCCACCCTCGCCAATAAGAGAGTCTTTCATCTCTGGGTCATTGGTTCAAATTCCATTCTGCTCAGTAGTGAGTAGAATTAGTTACCATCTGACTTCTGTTCAGTAACCCATGTGACCCAAGCTGATAGCTGCCGTCCTGCCCCTGCTGGTAATTTATATCGCAAGATCATGCTCCTTGACATTCACTAGAGTCTAATGTGACAATCTCAACAGGTAATAGGGCTGGACACTGCATTTCTTTATCTTTACCTACAGGTGGTTTGTTTTGTCTATTAACACTGATGGGGAACACTTTAAAGAAAGAGAGGCTAGATTTTTAAATACGAATTTGTAAATCAGAAAAAGACAATGTAATGCTCTGTGCATAGAAGGTATAGTCTCATATAGTTAATTGTGGTTGCCTTTCCTGATTGAGAGAATAAAGATAGTTGAGTTCCTAATTTGAGTTTCTTGTGCAACTCAACCTAAAGGATTTTTTTAGTTATGCTGTACACAGATATTTGGTTTGTAATGCTTCAAAATGTGGGCAGTAAATCCTAGATTACTTATGTACTTGATTTTATTATCTTTTCACATATTATTTGAGAATTCCTAGCTGGTAGTGGATTTGGAGGTATATTTGAAATTTTTATAATAGATAACTAAAACCTTTCCAATTAAATTGTCCTTTTGGTAATTGCCTTATTTTTATTTTACTGAATTTTAAAATTAAATACATTCATTTGCTTGGCCAGCACACAGTTATTGAGCTTTACTATGTGACAGGCAATGTGGTGTGTGCTACGAGTACTGATGGCATTCTCTCCTACCCGTAGTCTGACCTTGGGATTAATCTCTTTAAGCCTCAGTTTCCTCAGGTGTAAAATGGGGATAACAGTATCCCCTTTAAAGGGTTGTAACACTTAGTAAAGAAAATGTATGTAATGTGCTAACAATGTTTGGCAAATAATAAGCATACTCAGTGTTATCTTATTTTTATCTTCAATTGCTCACAGTCTCTGAGACAGACCAGTGTTTGAAAAGTGCTATAATAACATTAGTTTGTTATAAAAGCATAGAAGCTGAAAAGACTAGCACCATCTGGAAAGGTTGAGAAAGTCTTCACAAAGAAGATGACTTCTTTTTTTAACTTACCCTTTATTGAGTGCCTACTATGTGTGGTCAATACATTAACACATTTAATGATGCATCAACTTTGTGGGTTGAGTATTAATGTCCCCAGTGTGAGGATGAGCATCTAGCAGAGACAGAGGATTTCTTCAAGTGTGATCAGCGCAAAACGTGGAGGATGCAGATAAGGAAAGAGCTCATGAATATGTCTCGACAGACCTTAAAGAGTACAGTATACACATATATTTACATATTAACAATTATGTATTTCTAGTCTGAAGAGCAATTTTTTCATTTAATATTGTATCAGAAACTAACATCTCATCAAACATTTGTGGATTCTCTCTTCAGTGTGCTAGGCACTGCACTATTCCTTGGTGATAGAAGCAAAATGATATGGCCCAATCCCTCCAGCAGTCCTTCACCTGGTAAAAGAGACAAACACACAACAGCTGCCCGTTATCAGGCATTTACTATATGCCAGGCAGTGTGCTGACCTCTTTAGGTACATTAGCTCATTGAATCCTCGTACTAACCCTTTGAGGTCGGATTTATTATCCCCATTTTACAGATGAGATTATGTAGCCTTAGAGTGGATTGTAATTTGTCCAGTAATGTACAATTAGCAGGTGTCACACTTGACCCTACTTCTCTGTGACTCCAAAGCCTTTAGATTGTTCTAATACTATCTGATACTGCCACCACAGAACATTTTAGTAGAAAATAATAAATTCTAAAATAGACGTCTGAGTTAACTTTTAGGATCACCAAGCAGGAAAAGAGTTGAAAGCAAAACTCTCAGACAGGTGTCATTGTTCTGAGTCTTCATGGATAGCTAAATGTTTGCCAGCTACAGCGAGCTCAGAAGGGGGCTCCAGGAAGGGAAACAGCATGGTATACCTAGAATGGTTTAAAAGAACGTGGTGTCTTCAGAGAACGGGGATTAGCTGTTTTTGTTTCAAATACCTGAGGCTGGATTTTTCTAACAACAATGTGCCTTCCTCGACAACTTTAAAATAAATTAACGAAAACAATTATTTGAAAAATTTTAATGACTATAACATCATTGTCTTGAATTATTTAACTGTCCTTTAACATTTTCACAAGCAACTTATAATAATTTGTAGCATGTGGAAAAATGATACTATATTTACCAAATTAAGGAATGGCCTAAAAAATGAGAAGCAATACCCAGTACTTTGGGAATATTTTTCCACTGCTGATCGTAATATAGTTTAGTGCACCCTTCATGGAAAGGTGCTGGCAAATATTTGACAACCTTAAACTTCTTCATACCATTTACCTGGTAATCCCACTTCTAGGATCCTCTTAAGAAAATTTTATTAGATGTTTGTCATAGATGTTTGTTGGCCAAAGTTGAATACCTGAAACTCCAATTATATGGGAATAGTTGAACAAATTATTCCTAACGCTAAATGAAATATTATGCAGCTTTTTAAAATGGCATTTATGAAGAGTATATTAGCATGTAAAAAAATTGGGTTGCAGGGACTTCCCTTGTGGCCCAGTGGTTAAGAATCCGCCTGCAAATGCAGGGGACACAGGTTTGATCCCTGGCCCAGGAAGATCCCACATGCCGCGGAGCAGCTAAGCCCGTGTGCCACAACTACTGAGCCTGCGCTCTAGAGCCCATGAGCCACAACTACTGAGCCCGTGTGCTTGGAGTCCGTGTTCTGCAGCAAGAGAAACCACCGCAATGAGAAATCCATGCACCGCAACGAAGAGTAGCCCCTGCTCGTCCCAACTAGAGAAAGCCCACATGCAGCAACGAAGACCCAACACAGAGGAAAAAAAAAAAAAAGGGTTTCAAATTTGTCTCTACAGTATTATTATAACCATAAAGGGGTGGGGGTGGGGGGGAAACCTATGCACAGGTAGGAAAAAAGACAAAAGGAAATACACTGAAAGATTGCCATTGGCTATGTTTGGTAATAAAATGGGGGCCGGGAGGATTTTGTTTTTCTCTCAGACATTCCATGATTTCTTTAATGAATCTGAATGACTTCAGTGAAAAAGCAAGTGAAATATCTAGGTCTCAAACAGTGTATCACAAACTAATGGTTGGGAGACTAAAAAAGGGAACCAAAGAATCAGACAGGAGGTCTTGCTGTTGTGCTGCCAAAGTAGTCATAACTGCTGCTACCACCAAGTTGTTCTTTGTTCTCTATGTAGGAAATTGATGGAAAATTTTGAGAAATCATGGTTACATTCATTGCACAAAGGGAAAATCCACCTTCAAGGGTTTTAATTACTTACATTTTGCTTGATCACTTACACTTACCCTTGTTTCAAGTCCTGTTGTAGTAAAGGAAAATAAACGTTTTGAATGGCACACATTTAGTTTTCTTTGTCCTTCATAATTTAGGACTACTGACTTTTCCCTCTTTTACTATCCAAAATCCTATAAATCAGTTTTATAATGACAGGGTAAACAATATAAACTATTCCTGCCTAAAATATAATTTCAACCAATAGTAATCATGATTTGGAAACAGTTTATTATACTACTTGGAAGATCACAGTAAAGAATACTAACTAATGTAACTCTTTAAAAGGCAAAGAAAATAAAGTCTGACACCAAAAGGTACATTTTATTTAATTTTTTTTTTTTCTTTTGGCTTGTGGGGACCTTAGTTCCCCAACCAGGGATTGAATCCGCGCCCTCTGCAGTGAAAGCACAGAGCCCTAACCACTGGACCGCCAGGGAATTCCTCTGAAAAATATATTTTAATGATAGAAACGCACATTTGATGTTTATCCTAAATATTGTCTTGGCATTTTAATATGAATAATTTTTTGAAAGAGCGCCTAGTTTCTTTTTATGATTACTCTCAGTTATACTAGACCCATTTTTAACATGCTTCTATAACATTTATATAGTAACACTTGGAATAGAACTAGTTTAAAATATTTTATTATTTTTCCTTACAGATCTCTAAGCAAGAACAGAAAAAAATGGATACATATGATGGAACCATGGCTGATACCTCATCTCGGTACAGTGGTGCTCAGGATAGTGGAATTGGCAGTGACAGTGTTAAAATCAGAATCGTACAAATAGAGCAGCACAGTGGTACCAGTCAGCATCGCATTGCCCGTCCCTCACGCCAGTCATCAATTGTAAAAAATCTAAATTTTATTCCTTTTGACATATTCATTACTGCAAGTAGAATCTCACTAATGACCTATTCCTGTATGGCCTTGCCCAAATCAAAATCGCAAGAACAAAAGGATAATGAAAAAACAGGCAAGAGTTCATTAAATCTCCCAGAAGTTGATTCAGACGTCGCTAAGCCCAGCCAGGCGTGTATTTCCATGGTTACAGCAGAAGATCTCTTAAGCAGCAACATATCTTTTCCTTCAGGGAAAAAAATAGGGGTCATCTCTCTGGAAAGTCTGCATGCATCCACAAGGTCATCTGCTAGACAAGCGCTTGGCATAACTATCGTTCGGCAACCTGGACGAAGAGGAACTGGTGACCTGCAGCTAGAACCTTTTTTGTACTTTATTGTGTCCCAGCCTTCTTTGCTTCTGAGTTGTCACCACAGAAAGCAGCGAGTGGAAATATCCATTTTTGATGCTGTGCTTAAAGGGGTGGCCTCTGATTACAAATGTACAGGTAAGAGCCTTCAAATTTACTTGGGTGCTAATCACTACTACTACATACTAAGTTTTAGTCCCAAACTTTGAATATTGATCAAGCAGAAGACAGCTGGCAGACCAGACAAGACTTCTTTTCTCTACAGAATATGTAAATATGTAAAGTTCATGTCCCACAGCTGAATCATGTTTAAGTAAATGTTTGAAATGTAACAGGGTTTTTAAGCCTTAGTGTTCTTACTGTGCCTCTGAATTTTTTTTCAGGAACTGAATGAAACAGGGACTCTTTCTGGGCTATTGAAATGCTTAACAATCTCCAGTGATTAGGAAGCAAAGTGTTTTTTTCATGTTAATAGCCCATAGGTATGCTTTCCATGTCAATGCAGCTGTTCAGGTAGAAAAAGAAAAACCTTAGAAAATGAAGTTTATTGTTTTGGTATTCTTTTGCCCTAATCATCTTGCTGTAACAGCATAATATTAAGTGTATTTGAGAAGGTTTATTAGTAAAGTAAGATGACCTAAATAAAGATTTTATACATCTGAGCTTCCCTGGTGGCGCACAGGTTAAGAATCCGCCTGCCAGTGCAGGGGACACGGGTTCGAGCCCTGGTCCGGGAAGATCCCACATGCCGCAGAGCACCTAAGCCCGTGCGCCACAACTACTGAGCCTGCGCTCTAGAGCCCGTGAGCCACAACTACTGGAGCCCACGCGCCTAGGGCCTGTGGTCTGTGACAAGAGAAGCCGCCTCAATGAAAGCCCGCACACAGCAACAAAGACCCAACGCAGCCATAAATAAATAAATAAATAAATTTAAAATGCTACTTCCTTTTAAAAAAAAAAAGATTCTATACATCTACAACAAGCGCATTTATTAGTGGTGTTGGCCAGCTGGCGCTTCTTGCCCCGTTCAAACCTTCCTTATAACCTGAGAGTGTCATATATTATAATAATTATATTGAACTTCTGAAGCTTGTTGCCTGTTGAGACTAGGAAAGTGATCAGGGGTTCAGATTTAAGATGTATGGGCTGTTAAGTAACAAGAGCTAATGAAAACAGGGCCAAAGAAGATACAGATACCTTTTCCCTGAGTTAATGTAGAATTAGAGATTTGGTGGGAAAGACTCCCAGAGAGGGTAGCTGGATCGTCTTAAGATCCAGTATTGGAAGAGGGCCCTAGCAAGCTTGGGTATAATTCAGGCATTTTATTGTTCTCAGGTGGTCCCATGTAGCAGATGGACGCCAGCAGTGAGGTATCTGGAGAATTTGTCCAATCTGGAAGTCAGGCTGGTTCATTCTTGGCATTAAGGAGAATCATTTTACACGGCAGGCTCCTGGAGAGTAGATAGCAGGTGTGAGGGTCAGGATTCAGCCCAAGGAAGTAGGTTCAAAGGAGCCCTTGGCTCTTGCAGAGGTATAGTTCAAGTCCTCTACTTTAGAAGGTGGTAACTGGACAGTTGCTAAGGAGGAAAATCGTAGCATTACCTCCTAGGCTGCCTGCTGGCCCTCTCTCCATTGGTGTGCTGGTGCTGGCTCATACTGGCTCAAAAGAGCTAATTGTTAAATTTTTAGGAACTTTGAAAGACAGTTAAACCACTGGTAGTTTAAATCGCCATAATGAGAATATTTACACCACAGATACTGGCAAATGCTGTCAATCAAATGCTGTCAACTCTGAGAGCCAGATGTTAAACATTTACCAGCCACCACTGCCTCCCTTCTTCAAACATGTTCTCATTTACTGAGTGCCTCTAATATAATGGGTACTTCAGGTCACTGGAGATGGGAGAAGTGCTGAAGTGGTTGATGTTGTATGATTCAGTGACTCATGCCTGTAGACCTGATACCTGTTTGGGTGTCTGCTTAGCATTGGCAAAAAGTAGGTGTAGGATTGGGAGAATAAAAGTTAATTCCAAGCCCCTCCTTAAGTGCTTTCTGCTGCAGTTGCTTTATGGGTGGGTGGCTTTAGCAGCTTCTACTAAAAGATACTAAGTTCAGCAAAGTTATCAGGGCTCATAGCAAAGGTGTACGTTTGAATTATAACTGGTTCCTAGGTTGAAATAATAAAGTATTTTTTGTTTAAAAAAACATCCTTGTACATAGACCAATGTGGAACCCAATTTCAGTAGATGAAGTTTAGGATGAAGGTTATGGGCCAGATTGAGTATAGGGGATTTACCTGTGGGAGGAAAAAGTCTTAAATACCTCCTAAGGAGCATCCTTTGCATAATATTCTTGTGGATGCCTTTCCTTACACAAAAAGCATCTTCTTGGACATTTATACTATGCTAATAGAGTCATCAGTATAAGTTAGCATGTTTCTTAAAAATGAATTTAGTGATTTGGAGAAATTTGTCTGAAAACAAGTAGTTAAAATACAATGGCTAAAAAACAAAAAGTACAACTAGCAATTATTGAGTGTTCAGTCTGTGCCAGGCATTGTACTAACTGCTTTAAATGCATTATCTCACATAATCCCCCTTAATCCTGTGGGAAATATGTTCCCATCTTACATAAAAAGATACTAAAGTTTGGAGAAGTAACTTGTCCAAGATTACAGACTTAGCAATAAACAGAGCTAAAATACAAAACCAAGATTTTTTGGACCTCTGAGTCTCTCAACCTGTATGGCTCCATGGAGTGGAGAGAAAGATGTGAATTGCAGTTGTCAGTCAACCTCCATTGTCCCTCTCCAGACCATGCAAACGGTTCCCTTTCTTTGTTTTAACTGGTGACTTTTCATATATGTGTCCATGATGTGACTACACAGTACAGCCTCTCTTGGTAAATGACAAACCTGAGTTGAAATTCTAACTCTGTCACTTAGGAGACGTGTACCTATCCATGTCATAGGGCGATTATGAAATTGAAAAGAGATAATTAATGAAAGTACTTGGCATTGAGTCTAGTAAGTAGTAGGCCCTCATAAATGTTTGCTGCTACTGCTTTAGTTATTAATATCAATATATAGTAGAAAGATTACTAAATTAGGAAGCAGAAAGCCTGGGATTTAATTGTTCCTGTTAATTAGCAGAGTGATCTTAGCCCGGCAGTTCACTTCTTTGGGTTTCTCTTTTCCTTATGTGTAAAATGTGATGATTATAAAAGATACCAACAAGGCTCATTCCAGATCTAAAGTTTTATCATTCTCTAATTTGGAATTCGTCTCCCCATACTTACCTTTCTAAAAATATTTAAACTAGCTTTGGCCTCAGGAAGTTGACATCTGTAAGCCACTACCCTATCAGATTACAATTTATTTTGACTTGTTTTAAAGATGCAAGTTTTCTTTTGATATTCTAGTGGAACACTAATTAGTTTATTCAGTACTTAACTACATAAATTTTATTAAATATTCATGAAGTTAGTTTTCAAAAACTGATTTGAGGAATTTCTATTTTAAATTGGTCCACTTGAATGAACTATCAAAGTTCCATTACCAATTTAGTCGTCCAGAAACGCTTCATGTAGCACTTTTAATCCTGAAGAAAGCAGTGTTCCATGTCCAGGATTCTTTTGAAGCTTTGAAATAGTAACCATGTGGGTAAGAAAAAAGAGAAAAATATGAATAACTGTAACACTAACATTCATGGGGAAGAGAAGGAGTAAGGTGGAAGTGGCCAGTTGCATTTCTGGATTCTGAAGTGAAGGGACTATTGGCAATGTCTTAATTGGAGGGACAAAAAGGGGTATCACTAGGCAGCTAACTTTCTAAGAAACATCGAGGAAAGGTTAAAGGCATCACAAGTTAAAAATGAAAGAAGAAACATGTTATGTGTTTCTGTAGTGTTCATACTTTCTCTCTTGATTCTAAAATTAATCCTTTTTTGTAAGGTAACTCAAGTGGCAGCCAACCAATAGCAGTTTTAGCATATACGTGCAGTTCAGTGATCACCCAATTTCAGCATTTCAGATGTGCCAGAGGTTGTTTTGGAGATAATGGATTTTCTTTTTTAAGAGGACAGAAACATTTGATTGTAAAAAAGCTTTTAGCACAACAGCGTGTAATTGTTTACTGTTTTATGTGAAAGTCAAACTATTATTATATATGCTAATGTTACTTTGTATGGAAATCATATGGAACAAAAAGTAAACCAAGAATTTTATGTCACTCCTTCAAAACACTTACCATGTTCAGAAGATAATTTTCAAAAAAATCATAATTCTTACATAAATACAAAATGAACATGTCAAAGATTTTACTTAACTCATTAATTAATGAGGGAACCAATAAGAATGTTACAAAAGAATTCATACACAGGAGACCTCTAAGGCTGTGGTCATCTCAGAGGTTTTGATTCTCTGATTCATTAAGATCATAAAAATGGTAAGAGCCATTTGATCACTGACTTCATTCATTGTTTAAGCATGGCTCTGGGTAATTCTAAAAAGATGGAAGTACTTTTCACATTAAATTATGAAGATGTGATTTTTATTTGACATATTCAAGAGATTGCAGTGAAGACCCTGAAAGCAAATACTAAAAATCCTTTGAGCATTGTTGGAATATAGTGTTATAGCTCAAGGTAACTATTTTAAATTAATCAGCATGGTTTTTAAAATCACACCCCCCTCTTTTAGACAATCAACTTGACATTATTTTAGTATGAACTTATGATCCCTATTGTGCCTTCATTTCTACACTCAGGCAATCTTTGGGAATAGTCATTCATTTTTTCTATTTGAACACTGGCTATTTGTCAGACATATTCAAGATGCTGAGGAACCAGGAATAAGACCCAGTTTCAGCCTTCAGGCATCTCTCATCATTTAGTAATTATACTTATTATAGTTAATGATGAACGTTTAACAGGATATGGAGCTTCATGACATGGAGAGCTTGTGAAACGCTTGAAGTTAAATAAGAGTTAAGTAAGAACTGTAAGTTCTACTTCCGGAGAAACAATTTAGAAAAGCTTAGTATCATTTGTATGGGATGGTTTCAGGAAAACTGCTAGGATTTTGAGGAATGAAATAGGACTACTCTTCATTTTCTTTTTTATTTTTTATTTTTTTAGTAGTAATAGATTTTTCCCTAGCTGCAATTCAGAATAATTTTTAGTATTCTGTTTATCTATTTGCTTTGGCTGTGTGTCTTTGTAATGTATTTTAGTGGTTGCTCTGACGTTTCCAATATATATGCTTAATCTTTCACAGTCAGTCTAGTTAGTGGTAATATTTTAACACTCCAAGAAAATGTAAAAGCCTTACAATCATAAAGGTCTCTTTATCCTTCCCCACTTATGTTATAATTATCATATATATTACATCTACACATACTGAAAATCCTACCAGATAAGATTTTGACCTTTGTTTCAATAATCTTACATATTTTAAAGAACTAAAGAGGAAAAAACTAGTATGTTTTGTATTTCTCCCAGGAATTTACGGTGTCCAGAGCTCCTCCTTCATTCCTAAAGTTCCGGGTTTTCCTCTGGTATATTTTCCTTCAGCATTAAGAAGTTCTTTAGCATTTCTTTTAGAGCAGGCCTGTAGCAACAAATTCTCTTAGTTTTCCATTATCTGGGAGTATTATTTTCTCTGTCTCTCACTCCTGAGCGATATTTTTGCTGGATATAGAATTCTAGGTTGACATTTCTTTCAGCAGTTCGGTGATATTGTTCCACTCTCTTCTATCCTCTGTGGTTTGTGATGAGAAATTCATGGTAATTCCAATCCTTGTTTCCATATACGTAGTGTGTTGTTTTCCTCTAGTTGCTTTCAAGATTTTTTTCTTTATCTTTGGTTTCCTGAGATTTATTATATGATGTGTCTGGCTTGATTTCTTTAAATTTATCCTCTTGGAGGTTCTCCGAGTTTCTTGACTCTGTAAATATTTTTTTAACTAAATTTAGGAACTTTTTGGCTATTCTTTCTTTAGATATTTTTCTGTACCAATCTTCCTACTCTCCTTTTGGGACTCCAAAGTTAAGCTTTTTTACATTGCTCTTCAGATCCCCGAGACTCCATTCACTGTTCTTTCTTTGTTCCTCTCTGTTCTTCATATTGGATAATTTCTATTGGACTTTTCTGTTTTAATATTTCCATTTGGTTATTTTTTTTGTAGTTTCTATTTCTCTTCTGAGAACTTCTATATTTCCATTTATTTCAAGCATGTTTACCTTTACCTCATGAAACACAGTTGTAATTCTTCCATAATATCTTAAATGCTTGTGTCACTGCCACCACAGCACAGCCACTGCATTGCACAGCTTTACACACACACACACACACACACACACATACACACACACACACACACACACACACACATACACAGAGCCCACACTTGGGGCAAAACTAGGAGAGAAAAAAGAAAAATAAAAAGCAGCTGTTTTCCCCAACAGTATTGAAAACAGGGGTCTTATCTTCCAGACAGGGTTTCTGTTGGACTTTCGCTGTTCCTGCTATCACTGTGCACCACAATTTAGGACTCACTCTCAAGTCAAAGTTATAAGGAAAAAGAGGAAAACCGAAACAAAACAAAATAGAAAATTCACCACTATTGGGTCATATCTGCAAGTTTAACTCCCCTCCCCAGTCTGCATTGCTCTTGTTTACTTTTGAGAGTCGTCAGGTATTTGTGTTTTGTCTTTTTTCTTGAGTTTTTAATTTAAGCAGCATGGGAGATGGGCTGTACTGAGCTTATTTCAATTTTGGCTGGCACCAGAAATCCTGCAATTTTAAGATAATAGAAATATTTTCTGGTCCATTAGTGGAGGCATGGTTTTCTGAGAAACTTAATACAGGATTTCCTCCAAAAGTGATACTTTAATATCTTTACATCTATAAGCACAGATCAGTTAAATATATTGTAATGAATAATTACTGCTCCCAGGGAGTTGTCAGTATTAACTTGATTCTGCCCATGTCACCATTAAGCAAAGAACATACCCAAATACTCAAAGGGTGGTAATAGTGTTCTCTCAATGTGTTCCTTAGGGATATTCTTTCATATATTATAAAATCAAGTTAGAAGAGGAAATGCTGTGAAACTCATTGTTCCTCAGGTCAATCTGCCTTCTCAGCACATGTGACTATATAGACATATGTGTGTATCTTATAAGACCATTTATACACATATATATTAAAAAACCTAATTCTACATGGGATGCTACCCAGAATAAAATGGAATCTTTATGTATACCTATATCTACATCTATTTTAGAAACCTGAAGTGAAATAAGAATGATGAGAATTGCTTATGATTTTGAAAGTGTCATTAATATAGTCCCCAATCTGCATAATTTAGAGATCTTAAATTATACCAGCTATACTTGAAAGTGTTTCATGTTACTCTCCATAATTTAAAAAAATGGCAAATTATTTGAAGTATAAATTATCCACTTCAGTTTCTTTTATGACTATTAATACTAATAACCTATAAATGATTTTCCATCTAGTCCAAGTAGATAGTATATCTGTGAGTTAACAGGTTTCTTTTTAAAATATTAAAATAATGGCCTTTTTCCATGCCCTTCTAACTTGGAGCAACCTCTAACAGAAATGAGATCTTCTGCCAGCACCTTTACATGTAGCAGCTGTATTATTGGCAATTCTCATTTAAATAAAGATGTATGTAGTTGTTTTAACATAATCGTATTAGTTGTGTTTATAAATATTTAAAAATTGGTATTTGTTTTGTTTAAGGTAATGGAGTCCAGATTTGAAATTGCCTCATATCTTGACTATGCAGCCCAAGGCAGCCTCAAAAAGTCATTTTTCTTCTTGTTTGTTTGGGGCTTTTTGTTTGTTTTTGAAGAAATGACTGTGCCATCTGGTCAATTGTGAAGGAGTTTTGAACCATTCTGAGGGATTTCACTACCCCCACCCACTGCTCCCTCAGTACACAGTCATCTTATTACTCGTTAATGGGTGCTAGGGACTAACAAACTAATTTGAAAACAATTGCTTCTGCCCTCTTGCAACCTTTTTATCTTACTGTAATTTTTCAAACATCAACTAAACTAAAATACAGAAATTACGGTTGATTAGAACTTATCTTTCTAAAAAAGCAGGTTATGACACAACTTCTGTGTAGGTTAGAAACACCCATGTCATGATACCTCTAGTATGGGACACTTCCTTCATTTTCTAGTTTTATAAATGTTACAGATACGGCTTCAGGTTCAATTAAGAGGCAAACATGGAATAGAGTTCATTTAGAGGTCAAGATTTAGAGTTAGTCGTGAGTTCTTATTCATGCTCTGCTACATACAGCTGTGTGACCTTGGACAAGTTATTTAACCTCTCTAAGCCTTAGTTCCTTATCTTTAATATGGGGATATACTGGTAGCAACCTCCTGGGATTGCTGCGAGGATTAAACGATGTATATGAAGCTCTTAGCTAAGTGTGCAGCATAGAGCTCAATGAATTCTTAATGTTATGGTGGTTGTTGCTTTTTTCATCATTGTTAATATGTTTAGGCTGAGTTTAAAATAGGGGTTGTAATCGGCCAAAAAAAAAAAATTCATGTCATTTCAGTGCCATTATAGATATTGTGTAGTTTGCAAATTTTCAGTTATAATAATTGGCTTCTTTACTCTTTCATGAATAGGTCTACAGAAAATGTGCTGAAGACGTTTAAGTAAACCAACAGTTAGAAAATCATAAACTGGCTTCTAACACCTCATAAATCATATCTTGATTTCATTTAGTTCTTGTGACTTTAAGAGAAGGATTGAATTACATGTCTCTTTAGAATTAACAGTTTTGCTAATGTCCCTGGAAAGGCTTAGAATTAACCTGTGACTTTAATGTCATAATGATCACAACTTGAACATTTATCTGAAAATTTAGCTGCTAGGAACGTTTCTTGCTGGCCAGTAGTAATGTGAAAAGAAATGATTGCTTTGACAGGACTCAGGGAGTAAGTAGGTCTTTTAAATGGGAGGCACTCTAGTACATCACTCAGGGAGAGTTGTGGTGAGAAAGTTAAATAAGAATGACCCAGCCAGTGGGGGGGATTTATGTATGGGGAAGGGTTTGGGAGTGGAAATCAGAAATTTCTACTTTTAGTCGTGGCTCTAATGCCAAGGCTCTTTCATGCAAATAACTAAATTTCTTAGTGTTTATCTCTAAAATAGGTACAGGCATACCTCAGAGATATTGTGAGTTCCGTTCTAGAACCACCACAATAAAGCAAATATTGCTGTAAAACAAATCACAAGAATTTTTTGGTTCCCCAGTGCATATAAAAGTTATGTTCACACTATAGTGTAGTCTGTTAAGTATGCAACAGCGTTATATCTAAAACACAATGTACATGCCTTACTTGAAAAATACTTTATTGCAAAAAATGCTAGCCATCATCTGAGCCTTTGGCAAGTTCTAATCTTTTTGCTGGTGTGGGGTCTTGCCTCTGTGTTGATCAGGATAGTGATTGTTAAAGATTTGGGTGGCTGTTGCAGTGTCTTTACATAAGGTAGCGATGAAGTTTGCCATGTTGATTGGCTCTTCCTTTCATGATTTCTCTGTAGCACGCAATGCTGCTTGATAGCATTTTACCCACAGTAGATCTTCTTTCAAAATTGGAGTCAATCCTCTCAAACCCTGCTGCTGCCTTATCAACTAAGTTTGTGTAATATTCTAAGCCCCTTGTTGTCATTTCAACAGTCTCCATGGCATCTTCACCAGGAGTAGATTCCATCTCAAGAAACCACTTTTTTGCTCATCCATAAGAAGAAACTCCCCATCCGTTAAAGTTTTATCATGAGATTGCAGCAATTTAGTCACATCTTCAGGCTCCACTTCTAATTCCAGTTCTCTTGCTATTGCCACCACATCTGCAGTTACTGCCTCCACTGAAGTCTTGAACCCCTCAGAGTCATCCATGAGGACTGGAAGCAACTTCTTCCCAACTCCTGTTAATGTTGATATTTTGGCCTCTTCCCATGAGTCACAAATGTTCTTAATGGCATCTAGAATGGTGTATCCTTTCCAGAAGGTTTTAATTTACTTTGCCCAGATCTATCAGAGGAATCACTATCTATGGCAGTTATAGCCTTACAAAATGTGTTTCTTAAATAATAAAACTTGAAAGTTGAAATTACTCCTTGATCCATGGTCTACAGAATGGATGTTGTGTTAGCAGGCATGAAAACAACATTGATCTCATTGTACATCTCCATCAGAACTCCTGGGTAACCAGGTGCATTGTCAGTGAGAAGTAATGTTTTGAAAGGAATCTTTTTTTCTAAGCAATAGGTCTCAACAGTGGGCTTAAAATATTCAGGAAACCATGTTGTAAACAGATGTGCTGTCATCCAGGCTTTGTTCCATTTATAGAGCACAGGCAGAGTAGATTTAGTGTAATTCTCAAGGGCCCTAGGATTTTCAGAGTGGTAAATGAGCATTGGCTTCAACTTCAAGTCACCAGCTGCATTGGCCCCTGATAAGAGAATCAGCCTGTCCTTTGAAGCTTTGAAGTCAGGCATTGACTTCTCCTCTTTAGCTATGAAAGTCCTAGATGGCATTTTCTTCCAATATAAGGCTGTTTCATCTGCATTGAAAATCTGTTGTTTAGTGTAGCCACCTTCATTACTTATTTTAGCTAGATCTTATGGATGACTTACTACAGCTTCTACATTAGCACTTGTTGCTTCACCTTGTTATGTTACAGAGATGGTCTCTTTCCTTAAACCTCATGATCCAACCTCTGCTAGCTTCAAACTTTTCTTCTGCAGTTTCCTCACCTCTTTCAGCCTTTATATATAACTGAAGAGAATTAGGGCCTTGCTCTGGATTTGGCTTTGGCTTAAGGAAGTGTTGTGGCTGGTTTGATCATCTATCCAGACCACTAAAACTTTCTCCATATCAGCAGTAAGGCTGTTTCACTTTCTTATCATTTATTTGTTCACTGAAGTAGCACTTTCAGTTTCCTTCAAGAACTTTTCCTTTGCACTTACAACTTGGCTAACTGATGCAAGAGGCCTAGCTTTCGGCCTGTCTGGGCTTTTAATGTGCCTTCCTCGCTAAGTTTAATCATCTCTAGCTTTTGATTTAAAGTGAGAGATGTGCAATACTTCCTTTCGCTTGAATACTCAGAGACCACTGTAGGGTTATTAACTGGCCTAATTTCAATATTGTTGTATCTCAGGGAATAGGGGGGCCTGAGGAGAGGGAGAGAGACAGGGGAATGGCCAGTCAGTGGAGCAGTCAGAGCACATACAACACTTATGGATTAAGTTCATTATCTTATATGGGCATGGTTTGTGGTGCCCTCAAACAATTATGATAGTAACATCCAAGATCACCGATCACCATAACAAATATAATAATAAAAAAATTTGAAATATTGGGAACTTACCAAAATGTGATGACACAAAGTGAGCAAATGCTTTTGGGAAAATCGCACCAATCAACTTGCTCAACACAGAGTTGCCACAAACCTTCAATCTGTAAAAGATTCAATATTTGCAAAGCACAATAAAGCAAAGTGCAATAAAACAAGGTATACCTTTATAATAATATCTGGTCTTTGTAGTTTAATGGTTTAGTCTGAGCTCCAAATGAGATAATATTTATGAAATACCTTGGAACTATGAAATACTCAGCTATAAGTTGGGACTTCAATAGTTATTAACAGTAGAAGGGAGAGTTTAATAGACTTTCCTTTCTGGACACGATAAAAAGATTAGTGTCCTGGCCCTTTTTAACACCGATTTTAGTCATCAACATTTACTCAAAGTGAAGGAAAAATGGCAGGAATCATTTATAGCCACTGGATTGGCTTTCAATGTTACAGAACCCAGACTTAGAGCAGAGGCTTACAGCTGGGATTAAGTTGATCATCCTTGAATTTATTTGACTACATTTTTTTGACTGGACAGCATCCTTTCCTTGTTCTGAATTTTATCAGAGGTCATATAAAATATCTGAAACCCACATTAGAATTTAACATGAAAGTAACAAAATAGGAAAGAGATCAGGAACAACACAGAACAGCCTAGAAAATAGAAGGAATTCATTGAAATGATATTTCACATATTATCTGCTGATTTGCATCATTAAGTAGAAAGAATGCACTTTCTTCTAGCAAGATATGGAAGGTTGGGTTCTAAAAATAAGAACCAATGGACACTGATGATTACACATGCCAGCAGCCATTTTAATCTTTTCCTCTTTCTCTTCCTGTGGGCTCCAGGCTTGGGATTTCAAACCAGGAAATCTGCTCTTCCCCTTCCTGTAACATCTTATGAGGTGAAAAAACACTTAAGGAGTTAGTCAAACGCCTAGATATTGACAAGGAGACGGTGGCACTGACCTTGGCATCCATAGCAATTTAGAACTGGTTTCTCGGTTGATTTTGCTGTTATAACATTGCATTGTTACTGTGTTTTATGGATCTAGCTTCCCCCATGATTTAATTTTCAGGTATTGTAGAGGCTTCACGGACTGCATTTTTTTTTTTTAACTTTATTTATATATTTTTGGCACATTGGGTCTTCATTGCTGTGCACGGGGCTACTCTTCATTGCGGTGTGCAGGCTTCTCATTGCGGTGGCTTCTGTTGCAGAGCACAGGCTCTAGGTGCACGGGCTCAGTAGTTGTGGTGCAAGGGCTTAGTTGCTCCACGGCATGTGGGATCTTCCTGGACCAGGGATCAAACCTGTGTCCCCTGCATTCGCAGGTGGATTCCTTAACCACTGCACCACCAGGGAAGTCCCTCATGGACAACATTTGCTTCTGTGGCTACATTAGAAATAATAATAATAATAGATAGCCATTGAACTAAGGATCATAAAATAAATACAGAAAAACATAAGAAACTCAGCAAACCTGTAGCTTTGCCTTTTACATGTCCAGTGGTTGGAAGGTGACTATTCTGAAAGTAACCACTCATTGCAGGGAGTTATTCTTCCAACCATTTTTGAGCATTCCAAAACCAAGTACAACCATGGCTTCTGAAAGAGGCCCTTGGGAGCTGTAACCATATCATTTTCATAGATAGAGGCAAATTGATCTAGTACAATAGACCTTCCCAAAATGCTTTCCTTTAAATTTTATTCAATTTCTGTTAAGAAAAACCTTTGTGTATTCTTGGCTGGTTATAAACAGATTCAGCTAAAGAATCATCGAGGAACGTCTTGTCAATGAAATCAGAGAGCGGAAGGGAAAGTAGGGAATCTCCAAGCCTTTGCCTATTACCCAAATCCCTCTTTAGGTATTTTCTCCCTCCCTACTCTGGCTAGTTATGAACTCTTCTTGATCTTCCTTAAAAAAGAAAGCCCTGTGAAATTGAAATCCTGATGGACTCACCATGTTTACTTATAAACTATTTTAAAGTGTCATTTCAATCTCTTCTTTGTATGAAGGTTGATATACTCAGATACCTTTGTAAAAGGAGTCTCTAACTTCTAGTTTAAAAAATGGAAAGGAGTCACCTTTGGCTTGCAGATTATTTATATCCTTGACTCATATGTAGGCCAAGTATTTTTAAAGGATGAGAAAGAAGGTGAGAATATAATTCTGATAATTATCAGAACCAAAATGCAGAGAAGTTGTCAGGTGTATAATTTCTCCTTAGCCAAAAGTGTTTGATAGGGAAGTAAAATAGTTTGACTAGTATTTCAAACCTCAATAATTATTATTTTAAAAGTTAAATATAAAGAAGTTTACTGGCTTCTAAGATCAAAATTGAGTGTAATTTCCACTAATAAACAAAGCTTTTTATTTTTTACCTTTTATATTATATTCCTCTGATTTTAGATAAGTGATAAAGATTTTTCAAAATTAAAAACAAAAAAGTAAGAAGAATAGACACTTGAAAGATATACAACACACATACTCCTATTTTGTTTAGAGTTTGTGCTTAAGAAACAAAATAGTAACTGTTTATTGAACTCCTACCATGATATGTCCCATACAAACCACTTAGGTATATTATCTAATATAATATTCTCAACATCCCCACAATTTAGTTTATTATCCCCATTTTGGAAACAAACTGGGACACAAGGAAGTTAAAATTAAACTTACCCAGCTTAAGGAGTCAGGATTTATACCCAGATTTGTGTACCTCATGTTCTTTCATTACCTTACATTTTTTCCTGTGTTATAAAGTGATATAAACTCATCTATAGAACAAAATGTTAGAAAGCTCCATGAAAGTAAGTCTTTGTTCAGTAAGTCCTGGGCCAGTGATAAACTATTTCACAAACCTCTTGCATGTGACAGTATCTTATCACCTGTCAGTTGTCCCTCAAGAGTTCATCAAAAGTCACTTAAATTCTCTTTCATAAACATGACAGCTCTGGATACCTCAGGCCAAAGAGAAGCAATCTCCCTAAGCAGCCATAGATGCCACTTTGGTTCTGTGGCAGCCTGGGATTGGCCTGGGCTCATTACCTATGACAGACTTCAGTATGCTTGTGACTGATAATAACAGGTCATTGAAAACTATTTTAAAAGTGGATAAAATATATAGTCTGTTTTTCTTTTAAAAAACTAAACAGTAGATCCTTCCAAACTTTCTGGAATTGGTAAAATGGAAACAAGTAAATCTCGAGAAAGGAAACTCAGTGCTGGAGGAGGGGGGGAGAAAGAAAACTCAGTGCAATATGTCATCAAAGCCAAAAGTTGCTGAAATTAAGTCTACAGTAATAGTTTAGGGAACACATTAATTTTAATTATATATCATCAGTAATGCTAATATTAGCATCCGTAGGATTGAAAAAGCATGATATAATTTCAAAAGTTGTTGATAGGGGCTTCCCTGGTGGCACAGTGGTTGAGAGTCTGCCTGCCGATGCAGAGGACACGGGTTCGTGCACCGGTCGGGAGGATCCCACATGCTGTGGAGCGGCAGGGCCCCTGAGCCATGGCCGCTGAGCCTGTGCGTCTGGAGCCTGTGCTCCGCAACGGGAGAGGCCCGCATACAGCAAAAATAATAATAATAATATAATAATAATAATAATAAAAAAAAAAAAAAAAAAAAAAAAGTTGTTCATAATATCAAGAAAGATTTTGTTAGCCAGGATTGCAAGCAGAAACAAGATTACATTAATACAGCAAGAAGCTAATACCAGGAATAAGATGACAAATTACTTGCTTACTGAAGAAAACATGCTTAAAGTGAGGTACACCAAAACCCAATTAATCAAAAGTTTATTTTTCAGGATTTGTCCCCCAAATTTCAATTAATAATATTTTTTAACATCTCTATTGGAGTATAATTGCTTTACAATGGTGTGTTAGTTTCTGCTTCACAACAAAATGAATCAGTTATATATATACATATGTTCCCATATCTCTTCCCGCTTGCATCTCCCTCCCTCCCACCCTCCCTATCCCACCCCTCCAGGCGGTCACAAAGCACCGAGCTGATCTCCCTGTGCTATGCGGCTGCTTCCCACTACATTGCTACCTTACATTTGGTAGTGTATATATGTCCATGCCTCTCTCTCGCTTTGTCATAGTTTACCCTTCCCCCTCCCCATATCCTCAAGTCCATTCTCTAGTAAGTGTGTCTTTATTCCTGTTTTACCCCGAGGTTCTTCATGACATTTTTTTTTTCTTAAATTCCATATATATGTGTTAGCATACGGTATTTGTCTCTCTCTTTCTGACTTACTTCACTCTGTATGACAGACTCTAGGTCTATCCACCTCATTACAAATAGCTGAATTTCATTTATTTTTATGGCTGAGTAATATTCCATTGTGTATATGTGCCACATCTTCTTTATCCATTCATCCAATGATGGACACGTAGGGTGTTTCCATCTCCGGGCTATTGTAAATAGAGCTGTAATGAACAGTTTGGTACATGACTCATTTTGAATTATGGTTCTCTCAGGGTGTATGCCCAGTACTGGGATTGCTGGGTCATATGGTAGTTCTATTTGTAGTTTTTTAAGGAACCTCCATACTGTTCTCCACAGTGGCTGTATCAATTTACATTCCCACCAACAGTGTAAGAGGGTTCCATTTTCTCCACACCCTCTCCAGCATTTATTGTTTCTAGATTTTTTGATGATGGCCATTCTGACTGGTGTGAGATGATATCTCATTGTAGTTTTAATTTGCATTTCTCTAATGATTAGTGATGTTGAGCATTCTTTCATGTGTTTGTTGGCAGTCTGTATATCTTCTTTGGAAAAATGTCTATTTAGGTCTTCTGCCTATTTTTGGATTGGGTTGTTTGTTTTTTTCTTATTGAGCTGCTTATAAATTTTGGAGATTAATCCTTTGTCAGTTGCTTCATTCGCAAATATTTTCTCCCATTCTGAGGGTTGTCTTTTGGTCTTGTTTATGGTTTCCTTTGCTGTGCAAAAGCTTTGAAGTTTCATTAGGTCCCATTTGTTTATTTTTGTTTTTATTTCCATTTCTCTAGGAGGTGGGTCAAAAAGGATCTTGCTGTGATTTATGTCATAGAGTGTTCTGCCTATGTTTTCCTCTAAGAGTTTGATAGTTTCTGGCCTTACATTTAGGTCTTTAATCCATTTTGAGCTTATTTTTGTGTATGGTGTTAGGGAGTGATCTAATCTCATACTTTTACATGTACCTGTCCAGTTTTCCCAGCACCACTTATTGAAGAGGCTGTCCTTTCTCCACTGTACATTCCTGCCTCCTTTATCAAAGATAAGGTGACCATATGTGCGTGGGTTTATCTCTGGGCTTTCTATCCTGTTCCATTGATCTATCTTTCTGTTTTTGTGCCAGTACCATACTGTCTTGATTACTGTAGCTTTGTAGTATAGTCTGAAGTCAGGAAGCCTGATTCCTCCAGCTCCGTTTTTCATTCTCAAGATTGCTTTGGCTCCTCGGGGTCTTTTGTGTTTCCATACAACTTGTGAAATTTTTTCTTCCAGTTCTGTGAAAAATGCCAGTGGTAGTTTGATAGGGATTGCATTGAATCTGTAGATTGCTTTGGGTAGTAGATTCATTTTCACAGTGTTGACTCTTCCAATCCAAGAACATGGTATATCTCTCCATCTGTTTGTATCACCTTTAATTTCTTTCATCAGTGTCTGATAATTTTCTGCATACAGGTCTTTTGTCTCCTTAGGTCGGTTTATTCCTAGATATTTTATTCTTTTTGTTGCAATGGTAAGTTGGAGTGTTTTCGTGATTTCACTTTCAGATTTTTCATCCTTAGTGTATAGGAATGCAAGAGATTTCTGTGCATTAATTTTGTATCCTGCTACTTTACCAAATTCATTGATTAGCTCTAGTAGTTTTCTGGTAGCATCTTTAGGATTCTCTATGGATAGTATCATGTCATCTGCAAACAGTGACAGCTTTACTTCTTCTTTTCCAATTTGGATTCCTTTTATTTCCTTTTCTTCTCTGATTGCTGTGGCTAAAACTTCCAAAACTGTGTTGAATAAGAGTGGTGAGAGTGGGCAACCTTGTCTTGTTCCTGATCTTAGTGGAAATGCTTTCAGTTTTTCACCATTGAGGACAATGTTGGCTGTGGGTTTGTCATATATGACCTTTATTATGTTGAGGAAAGTTCCCTCTATGCCTACTTTCTGCAGGGCTTTTATCATAAATGGGTGTTGAATTTTGTCAAAAGCTTTGCATCTATTGAGATGATCATATGGTTTTTCTCCTTCAATTTGTTAATATGGCATATCACGCTGATTGATTGGCCTATATTGAAGAATCCTTGCATTCCTGGAATAAACCCCACTTGATCATGGTGTATGATCCTTTTAATGTGCTGTTGGATTCAGTTTGCTAGTATTTTGTTGAGGATTTTTGCATCTGTGTTCTTCAGTGATATTGGCCTGTAGTTTTCTTTCTTTCTGACATCCTTGTCTAGTTTTGGTATCAGGATGATGGTGGCCTTGTAGAATGAGTTGGGGAGTGTTCCTCCCTCTGCTATATTTTGGAAGAGTTTGCTGCATGAAATATCTTTTTCCATCCCCTTACTTTCATTCTGTGTGTGTGTCTAGGTCTGAAGTGGGTCTCTTGTAGACAGCAAATATATGCGTCTTGTTTTTGTGTCCATTCTGCCAATCTGTGTCTTTTGGTGGGAGCATTTAGTCCATTTACATTTAAGGTAATTATCGATATGTATGTTCCTATTCCCATTTTTTTAATTGTTTTGGGTTTTTTATTGTAGGTCTTTTCCTTCTCTTGTGTTTCTTGCCTAGAGAAGTTCCTTTAGCAGTTGTTGTAGAGCTGGTTTGGTGGTGCTGAACTCTCTCAGCTTTTGCTTGTCTGTAAAGGTTTTAATTTCTCCATCAAATCTGAATGAGATCCTTGCTCATTTTGTTGATTTGAGTTTCTCCCTTTTTTGCTTGATGAGTCTGGCTAATGGTTTATCAATTTTGTTTATCTTCTCAAAGTTCAGTATGTCCTGCCACTCCCTTCTGGCTAGCAGAGTTTCTCCTGAAAGATCAGCTGTTAAGCTTATGGGGATTCCTTTGTATGTTATTTGTTGTTTTTCCATTGCGGCTTTTAATATGTTTTCTTTGTGTTTAATTTTTGACAGTTAGATTAATATGTGTCTTGGCGTATTTCTCCTTGGATTTATCCTGTATGGGAATCTCTGTGCTTCCTTGTTTCCTTCATTTCTTTTTCATTTATTTCTGATCTGATTTTTATGGTATCTTTCCTTCTGCTAACTTTGGGGTTTTTTTCTTCTTCTTTCTCTAATTGCTATAGGTGCAAGGTTAGGTTGTTTATTCGAGATGTTTCCTGTTTCTTAAGGTATTGTATTGCTATAAACTTCCCTCTTAGAACTGCGTTTGCTGCATCCGATAGATTTTGGGTCGTCATGTCTCCATTGTCATTTGTTTCTAGGTATCTTTTGATTTCCTCTTTGATTTCTTCAGTGATCACTTCGTTATTAAGTAGTGTATTGTTTAGCCTCCATGTGTTTGTATTTTTTACAGACCTTTTCCTGTAATTGATATCTAGTCTCATAGCGTTGTGGTCGGAAAAGATACTTGATACAATTTCAATGTTCTTAAATTTACCAAGGCTGGATTTGTGACCCAAGATATGATCTATCCTGGAGAGTGTTCCAGGAGCACTAGAGAAAAATGTGTAATCTGTTGTTTTTGGATGGAATGTCCTATAAACATCAATTAAGTCCATCTTGTTTAATGTATCATTTAAAGCTTCTGTTTCCTTATTTAGTTTCATTTTGGATGATCTGTCCATTGGTGAAAGTGGGGTGTTAAAGTACCCTAGTATGAATGTGTTACTGTCGATTTCCCCTTTTATGGCTGTTAGTATTTGCCTTATGTATTTGGACTAGTGCTGTGTTCTGGTGGATGAGGCTGGATCTTGTCTTTCTGGTGGGCAGGTCCACGTCTGGTGGTGTGTTTTGGGTTGTCTGTTGACTTATGGTTTTGAGCAGCCTCTCTGCTAATGGGTGGGGTTGTGTTCCTGTCTTGCTAGTTGTTTGGCATAGGATGTCCAGCACTGTAGCTTGCTGGTCATTGAGTGAAGCTCGGTGCTCGTGTTGAGATGGAGACCTCTGGGAGATTTTCGCCGTTTGATATTACGTGGAGCTGGGAGGTCTCTTGTGGACTAGTGTCCTGAAGTTGGCTCTCCCACCTCAGAGGCACAGCACTCACTCCTGGCTGCAGCACCAAGAACCTTTCATCCACACGGCTCAGAAGAAAAGGGAAAAATAGTAGAAAGAAAGAATTAGTAGAAGTAGAAAGAAAGAAAGGAAAGGAGGGAGGGAGGGAGGGAGGGAGGGAGGAAGGAGGGAAGGAAGGAAAAAAAGAAAGATGATAAAGTAAAATAAAATAAAGTAAGATAAATTATAATAAAGTTATTAAAATAAAAAAATAATTATTAAGAGGAAAAAAAAAACAAAAAAACGGATGGATAGAACCCTGGAACAAATGGTGGAAGCAAAGCTATAGAGACAAAATCTCACACAGCAGCATACACATATACACTCACAAAAAGAGGAAAAAATCATAAATCTTGCTCTCAAAGTCCAAAGTCTATTCATGTATTCCACAGCTGCAAGGTACATCAAGTTGACTGTGGAGCTTTAATCCGCTGCTTCTGAGGCTGCTGCGAGAGATTTCCCTTTCTCTTCTTTGTTCTCACAGCTCCCAGGGTCTCAGCTTTGGATTTGGCGCCACCTGTGCGTGTAGGTCGCTGGAGGGCGTCTGTTCTTTGCTCAGACAGGACGGGGTTAAAGGAGCCGCTGATTCGGAGGCTCTGGCTCACACAGGCTGGGGGTAGGGAGGGGCACGGAGTGCGGGGCGGGCCTGCGGCGGCAGAGGCCAGCGTGACGTTGCACCAGCCTGAGGCGCGCCGTGCGTTCTCCCGGGGAAGTTGTCCCTGGATCCCAGGACCCTGGCAGTGGCGGGCTGCACAGGCTCCCCGGAAGGGGGGTGTGGATAGTGACCTGTGCTCGCACACAGGCTTCTTGGTGGCGGCAGCAGCAGCCTTAGCGTCTCATGTCTGTCTCTGGGGTCCGCGCTTTTAGCCGCGGCTCGTGCCCGTCTCTGGAGCTCCTTTAAGCATCGTTCTTAATCCCCTCTCATTGCGCACCAGGATATAAAGAGGGAAGAAAAAGTCTCTTGCCTCTTCGGCAGGTCCAGACATTTCCCCGGACTCCCTCCCGGCCAGCCGTGGCGCACTAACCCCCTGCAGG
>NW_006785037.1:1909312-1925847 GCF_000442215.2 Lipotes vexillifer
CCGATCCTCTGTGCGGGAATCTCTCCGCTTTGCCCTCCGCACCCCTGTTGCTGCGCTCTCCCCCGCGGCCCCGAAGCTCCCCGCTCCGCCTCCCGCAGTCTCCGCCCGCGAAGGGGCTTCTAGTGTGTGGACACGTTTCCTCCTTCACGGCTCCCTCCCACTGGTGCAGGTCCCGTCCCTATCCTTTTGTCTCTGTTTATTGTTTTTTCTTTTGCCCTACCCAGGTATGTGGGGGGTTTCTTGCCTTTTGGGAGGTCTGAGGTCTTCTGCCAGCGTTCAGTAGGTGTTCTGTAGGAGTTGTTCCACGTGTAGATGTATTTCTGGTGTATCTGTGGGGAAGAAGGTGATCTCCGCGTCTTACTCTTTCACCATCGTCCCGGAAGTCCCCAATTAATAATATTTTTTTCTGGTAGCACAGATTTACAAGAACTCTCCATCATGGGAAAATTTTGTTCCCTTGACATTGCTCCATATTTGAGTTAGCACTCATCTTCCATAGAATGTAAAAGACCAAGGGTATCATGAGAAAATTGAATCGAAGTGTCAAAAACATTATTATGACTATAGTTACTTACATCTTCCTCCGTGAAAACATTGCCTGGAACTTTCAGGGAAAATAACTGTTGGGCTAATTTCTCCTGCTGCCCTTCTCTAACCAGTTCACTTGTTAGAGGTGTTCTTGAGCACAAAAGTAGCCAAGAGAAAGGAGAAACAGGTATGCATTATCAACTCCATTGTAAACCTGTGGTTGGTAAAAGTAACTCTCACAGAAAGGAGGGGAAAATGAGGAAGCAAATGATGTTGGTTTGGAGTCTCACTCTAGTTCTCTTTATAACAGATATTTCACTTTCAAATAAAAAGATTCTTGTGACACAAGGCTTTTTAAAATTCAAATCTTTTACTCAATGGCAAAAAAAAGAAGTATCTTGTATAAAATTAACTAGACAGAAGTATCTGGTATAAAAGTAACTGGACTTCATTATATGTTCAGTATTATGTCAATCTTAAAATGAGGAAAGTCTCACTGAAATCTGTGGGAAAATGTCTCCTCATTGGGACCTTTCCAGATATTCAGCTTATGAATTCAGTTATGAAAAAGAAATATCCTGCCACATAGTAGAACAAAGCAGAGTAATCAGGAAGCTTACAAAATCTTCAGCACTCAGCTGTTCTGTATGAGCTTGGAAAATAAATTTTTTGTAAGTAGAAGATTGCAAAGAAAATAAACAAGTTCATTTTTAAAGTTTCATTTTGAGTTGGCCCCATGAGTCATGTTATATTTTATATAATTCAAATGTTAAGCAAAGACATACTTAACTCTGTGAATATCTGCTAAGGGTTAAAAAATAACAATAATGAGCAGCACTACAAAAATCACCTTATCAGAGTCAGAGGAAGACCTCCCAAGCAGATAAGTGAAAGGAAATTTTTGTGAAGAAGAGCAAAGTAATCTACCAGCACAAAGAATATAATCTGAATCAAGTCTCTGTAAAAGCCAAGAGTACCTTAATCCATCTGGGAGTGGACGTGAGACTCTGAATCTTCCCTTTGAGTGTTCTTTGTGACATGATATGATGAAGTATTTTATTTTGGAGTCTAGGTCAACCCAGAAGAAAAACAAATAACTTTGTCAATACCAGTGTCTCATTGAAGTGAATTCTAAGTGACTTTGAACAAGATTTATGGCTGTGAGCAGTTTGTCATTTGTTCTGACCCATTTCCCACACTCTGTTACTCCTGATAAGATATGGCTTTCTCCTGCTTCTTAGGCTTAGGGACAACAGCGTAAATGTAAACGTGCTCATCAACATCAGCAGGAGCTTATTCTTTTGAGAGCTTCCTGTACTTAAATAAATAGGTGTTCGGGCTTCCCTGGTGGCGCAGTGGTTGAGAGTCCGCCTGCCAATGCAGGGGACACGGGTTCGTGCCCCGGTCCGGGAAGATCCCACATGCCGCGGAGCGGCTGGGCTCGTGAGCCATGGCCGCTGAGCCTGCGCGTCCGCAGCCTGTGCTCCGCAACGGGAGAGGCCACAACAGTGAGAGGCCTGCGTACCGCAAAAAAAAAAAAAATAAATAAATAAATAAATAAATAAATAAATAAATAAATAGGTGTTCGCTGAGTATGAAGAAGAAAACTGGCAAAGTCTAAAGGAGCCTCTAGTATTAAAAAGTCATCCCTATTTGTCACTCCATTTGTATTATATTCACAGGCTCCTTTACTCTTGGTTTATCTGGTGCTTTTCCAACTATATTGACCTCAAGGAATGTGTAATATGAGTCCTATTTTCTAGGTCTGATGATGGAATTCAGGAGAAGCTAAATTGAAGGCAGTTCAGGAAGTCTAGAAGCCATGCCCCACATCATCTAGCCATTAGGGCAAGAGGGACTAAATAGTGACTTACAAACCTGAGCTATTCTCTGGGATTCTGACGTATGTTTCTGCTACTACTGCTGCTTCATCTCTCACCACAGTGACTACAGGCATATCCAGAGTAGAGATTTTAGCCAAAACTAGGAGAGTAGCCACGAGCCCTGTCATACATTCAGTATTCATCAACTGTGAACCTGTATTTTCCTCAATGTTCTTAATTTCAGTTATTCTCTTTTTCTAGCAGCCCTCTAAATGCAGCTGTACTTTTTAAACCAGGGGTGTAATAATATTAAACCAATAATATCATTAGACCAGTAAAACTTTGTTGGGAAATAGTCATTGAAATTTTTACTTCCTTGGATACCTTTTCTAGACTTTTACATTTTCTTTAATTTGTAATTCCTATTCTGCTTCCTACTATTGCCAGATGGTTTATTCTGACTCTATTAAGTCCCATTCCTCTTCAGTTGCCCCAGTGCAGACTCCTGTGCTGGATGCCAGATGGCAAGGTCCTTTAACTTTACACTGCAACCTGCATAAAACCCATCTCCCCTACTTGGAAAACTCTCATTCACATCATCAGAATTTGCTGCTCCCCCAGTCTATACCTTGATGAAGGTAGGAATCAAATATCCTTTGAAGTGTTTTTTTCTTATTTTAATTTTTGTAAATGTTTGGTATGTAGTCCTATTTTTCTTCAGCTGTCAATAAATTATATATCAGTTTGTGCTTAGGATCATCCTAAAGATGATTGTCTTCCAGTAGAATAAAAAGTATATATAGATATGTGTGTATGTATGTATGTATGTATGCAGATATGCCTTTTACTTTTGAATTTACTAAAGCTGGTGATCTGTTTCTTTGTTTTATTCACTTAACAGGACAGCTTAAAGCTTTTCTATATCAGTACATCAGATTCACTCCTTTCTTTTTATCAGCAGCATAGTATTCTATGAAGTATTCACAATGTAGTCATAATTTATTTTACCATTTCTCTATAGATAGATATTTAGTTTTATTTTGTTCCAGATTTTTAATATTTCACATGATACTGTAGTCAACTCTTTTGGACATTTTCTATATATTCTTAATTATTTCTTTAAGATAGATTCCTACAGTGGCCTTTCTGATTACAAGGGCATGGATATTTAGGATTTGGGTAGACACTTGTTTCAACCCTCTTTACACTCTTATCCACCATACATGGTAGGATCAATTTTTCCTCCTCCCACACACAAGATATTACCAATCTTTTAAATTTATGCTAATCTGTTGAGTGAAAAAAGTGTATTTCTTGCTTTAATTTGGGTATGCTTAATTAACAGTGAGACTGAGCAGTTTTTTCCTATTTTTCATAAAACAGTGTTCTCCAGAAGGATTAAACAGCTAAAGGTAAAAATAAAATTTTTTAAATGCTTCAAGAAACTATAGGAAAATATATAATCAACCTAGGGATAAATCCATAAGATATGTTAATAATTTTTTTACCACATCTATTAAGAAAAAAGTATGCATGCAAAAAGCATCAGGATATAGTTAAAAGGCAACTAACATACCAAGAGAAAACATTTGCTACACATTGCAAACAAATCATTAACACCTGTAATATACAAGGAGCTCCTACAAATTAGTAAGAAAAAGAGCCCAATAGAAAAATGAATACTTATTTTTAGAAGAAGAATCCTAAATGGTCAATAAATGAAAAAATACTCAACCTGCTTTGTTATTTACTATTAACAATATAAAATGGCTGTCTTACTATGTCAGTTACATATAAATGTTTTTGATTCTTTTAAACATTGTATGGATTATCATTTTTTATTTAAACATTAATCTGTTGATGGACATCTATGGTGTTTTCTACTTTTTGCTATGATAAACAGTTCTACAGTGAATTTGTGTGTGTGTGTGTGTTACATAGGCTTTATCAATTTTTTTAGTCTTGGCCTGATAGGTAGAAAATTCTACTTATTTTTAAAGATTTTTTCCTTTGATTATTGCTAAGATGTACTATCTCTTAATGTTTATATTTTTAACTGTTTTTATGCCATTTGTTTTTCTTTACTCATTATTTATTTTCTTCATTAAATAGGTGCTTATTCTATCCTCAACCCATTTTTCTATTAGTATCTATATTGATTATACAAACTCTTTATATATTCATAATATCCTTTTCTGCCATACAAGTTTGAATATGTGATTTTTATAAATTGTTTTACTTATCATCCTAAGTTTTACTTGCCAGTTTTTTACACATCATATTAATATTTCTATATCAGTTTAATTCATGTCTGTTCATTATTTATTTAGCTATATCACTTATATCTGTTTTCTCCATTAGATCATTGTTCTCTCTCTAGATTGTATCATCTTCAAAATGAAGAATTATGTCTCCTCATATAGGTCTGGCACAGTATTATTTATTTGATAATAATGGCTTCTTCTTGATGATGGCTACATAGCTGAAACCTAGAAATAGACCCTCAGGTCCTGGCAGGTTACATAGTACCTACAAACTGATTATAGATCCTACCAGCAACAGACTTTTTGCCATCCTTTCACCAGACTTGACCATTATATTTGAAAGACAGGATAGTATGGTGTTACTATGGATCTACTATACATATTCTCACTGCTTTAAATTCACTGATCGTATAAAAAGAGAAGAATGCACTACCTTAGTGTTTGATCTTTACCCCATAGATCTAACATCACGATCAATTGCTTTCAGTATTTTCTTTGAAATCACATAAAGGTTCATATGTGCCAAATTTCATAAGGATCACATGATAAGGTCAAGAAATACAAATTCCAAGGCAGAATTTATATGCCCGGTTCACATATGACAGTAATACTATGTAACCATATGTTGAATATAATACACAGTATGTAAATGCTATTCTTGAAAGCAATCCAATCAATAAAAACTAAAATAAATAACACTTTAATAACACATTTCAAATCAACTGAAAATGGAATAGATGGACTCTATGGCAAGAACATCCCTATAAAATTGACATTTCAGAGGCCGTTAAAACCCAGAGAGTAAAACAATCCTGAAACTAAAGAAAAACTGTGAATATTTAGAAGATTTTTAAAAGCCTACTATATTGTATGCCAAGACACAGCAGTTGTTTTTATTTAAAGAGCTATTTCAATAAAAACTGTGGATTGCCAAGCATTAAAAAGCTAATTCCATTTGCCATCACCAATAGCTGAATGAAACCTTAAAAAATATATACAATATTAACCTTAAAAAAAGTTTAAAGTACACAGTATTTAATAGAAAAAGTCAAAACTGAAAAAAGTCAACTTTTAGTCACAATTGGAACTATTAAAAGATTGACCAATTTTATCATTTAAGAAGGTTATGGGAAAGCTACTGAAGTTAACTTCAAAAGCCTAGCAGTAAAAGTGATTGTAATGTCAGTAAAACTCTGAAACAGATCAAATAACCCCTAAGTAGTACTAATCCACTGCATCTTTGAACATGTATATGCCTCTTTTTAAGCTGAAAAGGTTGCCCTTTTTTTCTTCAACTTGTTTCCAACATCCCATTAAAAAAAAAAAATCTATTCAACTGTTAACAGTCAGCAGCTCAGAGTACAGAAACTTTACCTTCACTCAAAGATGATATGAGTTAAGATTTGAAATATCTTTTCCTCTTTGGCCTGGTTCTGGAAAACATGGTTTCGTCATTCTACCTGTAGAGAGAGAGCATCTCTTTCTTCATACAAGTATTTGTGCACTGTATGTATACAAACAAATGCATTAATGATGGTTACATACAATATTTTAACCATTTCTTTTCTCTTGCTTATCAGCTCAAACTCGTACACCAAAATTGATGTTTGTGTTGTAGTTGACATTTTTAATTTTAATTTTGCCTCTTCAGATTCTGGGAAGACTTTGCCTGAAGCCCTTGATTACTGCACAGTTTGGTTGCAGACAGTACCTGGAGAAATTGACAGCAAAAGTGGTATTCCACCTTCACTTGTAATGCTACAAATTAAAGATTTTCTTAATGGACCAGGTAAGAAAGTCGTAATTCAAACTTTTTTCTGTCTGAGTCTATTAACATGTACATAGGGTCTGTTAACCATCTTGACATTCCTTGCCAGAAATGAGTAATTCATTTCTCTTCCAGATGTGTACTCTTCTCAGGATGCCCATTCTAGAGGTCAAAAGGCAAATATTAATATACATTAAAAATTACCTTTAGTCTGACAGAAAGTAGTTATCAATTAAAAAATAATTGACTGGAAGCCAAAGACTCAAGATTTCATTTCTACCTTTTCTACTAATCGTGGGACCTTAGGCAGTTATCTAATCTCCTGTGCCTCAGTTTCCTTACCTGTAAATGATGAGAATAAAATAGATGATGGGTGGATAGATGGGTGGGTGGGTAGATGGATGGATAGGTGGATAGGATACATGACATACATACGTAAGATAATATACATAAGTAGATTGGATTAGATAGATAAATACACTTATTTCAAATGCTTAGCAAAGTGCTTGGGACATATTAACACTCAATTTTAAATAGGTAGATATAGATATCAAAAGATATTGAGTGCTTATTATGTCCCAGGTACTAAGTGCTTTACATCCTTGTATAAACCCAAGAAGTAGCCCTATAATTATCCCTACTTTATGATTAAGGAAGCTAAGACTTAGAAAAATGAAGTAAATTGCCCAAGATCATAGTAGCAGAGGAGCCATTCAAACTCCAGTCTTTATGACTCCAAAGACCTAGATCACTTTTTTACTGCACTAATTTTAGCATAACTAAAGATTTTTTTCTTTCTTCTCCATCTCCTTCTCCTCCTGTTTCTTTTTCCTACTCTATTTCTTCTTCCTTCTCATGTTCCTCCTTTTCTTTTCTTTGTTACTCTGCCCTTACCTCCATGAGATCTTAGCTATTTATTTAACAGAAATTACTACATTCACTTTCCCTTTTGTTATCTTATATTTAACAGTGCTGCAGAACCTGTTAGTCATTAAAAGAATACTAGTTTCTTCATTACGAATTTAAAACAATGGTGTTACACTGTCTTAAGATCTCTAGCAGTACTCTGCAAGGCATGTATTTTGATAATTGAAAACTATCCCTCTGTGGACCTGATTCAGTTTGTGTGCATGCTGGTGCACTTATGATCTATGACTACAGATAGAGAAGGTGGCCCATCATCACGTCTGGAATAGAAAGAGCCTGAAACCACCTCAGTTGGCCCTTTCACTCTGGCTCAGTTCTTCTTAAGCATGTTTTTCCAGTGCTGAAATTTAAAAGGTATAGGAGGAATATGAAGAACTAGTTCTAATCATTAGTATCTAGCTGTGGTTTTAAAGACTCAAAGGAAGTAAAGAAGCTGATGATAAGGCTAAGGGAGTCATTAAAGTTGAAAGAATCCTTTGGGGTGAGCTGGATGATTGAGAGGAGTGTGAGTCCTCATACTTGGTTAGTGAGTGTGAAGTACCATATTTCACTGAATTCAAGCAACCATCAATTGTAGGAAAAAACATTTTGCATACCACTAAGGAAAAAGAAAAAATATCTGCTATTCAAGCTATGATACAGTGCTTTCTTACTGCATCAGTTGCAGGGCAAAAGACTGAACATGCTAGAATGAACGAAATAGGGTAAGAACATAAGGGTAGTTCATGGACAAGTGACAGGGAAACTTGCATTTACTTCTTTTTTCCCTCTTTTAGTGTCAGATTTCTTTTGCTCTCAGGCACCGTCTTTCACCTTTTAGCTAAAAAGTTCCCTTCTAGTTTACATTTGATTAATTTGTTTGTAAAAGGGATGGGATCTTCAAGTCAGTGGTAAATTGTCTACCATATTTTCATCGCTACCAAATAAATTGAACTTTAAGAGAAATATCAATGAACAAATGAAAAATTATATGTTTATCATTCTGTCATTCAATGTGACTATGTAGCAGAAGTGCGATTTTTACAACAATTGTACTTTTGTATTTCTTATACTTCTTAAAACTGGAAACTACATATATGCCATTTCTAATTTTATGCCCATTCAATAATAGTGATAATATATCTGGAGATTCAAACTTTTAAATTAATGAATTGAAATAGTTATTTTACAGCCATGCTTCTCAAACTGGAGTGTGCATTTGAGCATCTCTGGGGAGCTGGTTAAATGCAAATGTGACTTAATAGGGGTGAAATTCTACATTTCTAACAAGCTCTCAGGTGAAATGGGTACTGTTGATCTGGGGATAACACATTTTGTACCAAGATTTTATTTGACTCATATATTAATAAAATATATATATATATATATGATTTTCTTAATACCATCAATAACAATTACTGAGACTCAAACTGCAGATATTTTGGGGCACAGGAAAGGGGGATGATACAAACAATGATGAATGGTTTTTTAAATGGTACTTTTATTATGAAAAATCAAATACAATGTCCAATAAATGGTTTAAGTTCTTCAAAGTCTTAAAACATTTTAACCAAGAGCACTTTTCTTTCATAAATTATTTGAGGGAAGATTACTTTGAATGATATGTCAGTTCTGTGGGATTCCACTAGAACATTAACCTAACAGCCTTGAACTACTCCAGGATTTACTACCTTAGACAAAAAATTCCTTAAACAATTTGTCATATAAAGTATGTAAGTAGATGTTATTATGTAATATAATTGTATTTTCTCACTATACAGCTATACTGTATTAATTGAGAGATCAATAGGAATAACAGGACATAATAAAGCATTTCTTGCTGTAGGAATGTATTATTTTATAGATTTTTGGCAACTCAAGAAAAATATATTTTTCCAGATTTTATGTAATAGTATATTAAGAGCAATATTATTTATGCTAAGACTGGGGGAATAAACTTCAGCTTTATAATATTCCCCAGTACTATCCTCTTCCCTTAAAAAATAAAAAGGTCGTTTTTTAATATTGAAAATAATGCTTCTAAGTTTTATGCAGTATTATCGCTAAGAATCTTTTGATACCAAAAGATTGTTTGTTTTATTGTTTAGTTTAATCCATATGCACATCTTATTTAAGTATCATTCCCAACGAATGCTTTATGCTACAGTGCTACATCTCTAAAATAGTATATTTTCGTTTCTTCTTTTCTTGCTCTTGAATTAAGGTTTCAGTAACAAAGAAGTTATGACGCTGAAGAGTAGAGGAAATACTGATTGTAACTACCCAACCTTAAATTTTCTTCATAAAGGTGCAAACTTAACAGCTTTTGAATTCATCCTGTCGGATGTTTTTTCCAGGGATTATTTTATCTAAACAGGGTGGTGCATATGCTGCTCCTTAGCATCTGTTTTTGGAAAAAATACTTCAGTGTTCTTGAGTATTCCCTGATTTCCTCTGTTCACTTAATAGTACCTTAGAGCAAATGGTGGGTCCCAACTTCTACATCAAAAACCCCTTCAAAGCTCTCCCAACCCCGACCTCCTTCCTTCAGAGGCAACAACTGTACTACCCATTAGCAAGGTCAGTGGCTTGGAGAAACCTGGAAAACAGCAGCTACCAGAAACCCAGCAGAACAATATCTCCAGCAGGTGATAGATTAGTTGGAACAAATTGGAACCATTGCAGTGCAGCAATCCTGGTTTCTTTCAAGCTGTTTTTTAAATGTCGTCATTTTAATACACAATCTAAGCCCCGCGGAACAGTCCACAGCAGGTTAATTTGAATCATATGATGTGTCACTGCCCTCAGCTGACATGAGCTCTGTTCCATGTGTGAAGCCATAATAAATCCATTCCCAACCGAGGAAAATTCCCCGTGAGAAGGTGAACTAATCCAGGCCTCACACTGGCATGCTAGCCCGCCATAATTGAAAGCAGGGCCACCTGTTCCCAGCACAGTTAGCCGATAGAGAAAAAAATTACCATTAGATCAGATATGTCTTCTATTGAAAACTAATTCATACTTCTTGCAAATTCAAATTCAGCTGTGAACTGCTTAGTATGACATCATACAGAAACTTAGGAATGTGCCCACTTGATCCCAGTTTTGTTAACTATAGGATTTCTTAACTTTGAAATGAATTTTTTTTTTTTTAATTTAATGAGAGCTGACACGTGAGAAGAAGAACTGGGAAGGGTGCAGATTTTTCTAATTAACTCAGGGTCATTTACAAAAATATTTGAGCTCCCTGGTATTTTTTTCATTGTTTCTTTGCAGACAAATTTTTGAACACTGTCACTGTAGCCATGAAATGACATTTAAAGGGCAACAAAGAAAAAATATGCCAAATTAGGAGAACATTTCCACATTATTTATGTTTTATTGTAAATTAATTGGCATACCACAATCTTTGTATAATTTTAATTATATCAAACACAAAGTTATGACTGTAATTTCCTATTTCTTTTATTTTAGTATACCTGGTGTCTCTAGTTGAAACACCTATCCACTGATAGTTTTTCTGTTAATAAAATCATTTATTTAGTCTCTTCTTGTTTAACCTGTTCAGTAATTTACCTATGTAGTTTTCAGTTTTTCTGATTTCATTCTAGCTTTGAATTGGTTTTATTTAAATTTTGTTTTAAAATTTTATTTGACTTTTAACTGATTATAACCCATTTTGAGTATAGTTTTCTTATATTTTGTGAATTAACTGTTTTATAGGTTGCAATGATTGTAATTTTTTCTTTAAAAAAAAATCCTAAATATCCTAGAATATCCCATTTCCACAAGCCTCTTTGATTTGAATGAAAATATATACTTAAATAATGTGAAATATTACTTTAAAAACTTCTCAGATACAGTAGCACACTATTCAAATAGGTTTGTTTATATGAATATAAAGTAGAAATTTTAAGTTTACCCCCAATTTTGTGTATTTTTCAAAGATTTTTACTTTTCTTGATGAAATCTGCTTTTATGTTCTGTTATTACTGAATTCATTACTCATGACATATGTCGTCCAGACATATGTAGAAGATGACTGATTCAGGGGAATTAAGATACCTGAAAAAGACACAAATAGCCCCCTGACATTTTCTGGAGTAGAAAACGAAGAATAAGTAATATGATTTTTAAATACAAGAAGATTCAAGGTGAAAGGAAGCATCTTAAAAGCTAATTTTAATTAATTTATTCCTCTTAATGTAACCCTGATAGTTAACCCTTTGCCTCTTTTCTCTTTCCAGAAATAGGGCCAAGGTCCATACCCTAATGACTGGAGTCCTATCTCTATCTTAATTCAGTTTTACAGCCATTCTAGCAGGCTATCTTCTACACTTAAGGAATGTAAACTAGTTAATAAAACTGTAAGAACCTTGACTTTTGCATTACCTGAGCTTTATGGGTTCCAATTTGCAGTGTCAGCATTGCATTATCATAGTTTATTTTCCCCATGATTTATCAAAATAAAACAGTAAACTTGAAGTCAGGATGTCAAATAGAGAGTGGACCAATAATTTTATTTTATTATTTAATTTAAAAAAATTGAAGTAGAGTTGATTTACAATATTGTGTTAATTTCAGGTGAACAGCTTAGTGATTCAGTTTTTTTGCAGATTGTATTCCATTTTAGGTTATTACAAGATATTGGGTATATTTCCCTGTGCTATACACTAAATCCTTGTTGCTTATCTATTTTATGTATAGTAGTTTGTACCTGTTACTCCCATACTCCTAATTTGTCCCTTGCCCTCTCTCTCTCTCTCCCCTTTGGTAGCTATAAGTTTGTTTTCTATGTCTGTGAGTTTGTTTCTGTTTTGTATATACATTCATTTGTATTATTTTTTTAGATTCCACATGTAAGTGATATCATTCAGTTTTTGTCTTTCTCTGTCTGACTTATTTCACTAAGCATAATATTGTCTAGGTCTATCCACGTTGCTGCAAATGGCAATATTTCATTCTTTTTTATAGCTGAATAGTATTCCATTGTATATATATGCACCACATCATCTTAAGCCAGTCGTCTGTTGATGAGCACTTGGGTTGCTTCCATGTCTTGGCTACTGTAAACGGTACTGCTATGAACAGTGAGGTGCATGTATCTTTTTGAATTAGAGTTTTCATTTTTTCTGGATATATACCCAAGAGTAAAATTGCTGGATCATATGATAGTTCTATTTTTAGTTTTTTGAGGAACTTCCATACTGTTTTCCATAGTGGCTGCACCAATTTACATTCCCATCAACCATGTATGAGGGTTCCCTTTTCTCCACATCCTCTCCAGCATTTGTCATATATAGCCTTTTTGATGATAGCCAGTCTGACCAGTGTGATGTGATACCTCATTGTGATTTTGATTTGCATTCATCTAATAATTAGTGATGTTGAGTATCTTTTCATGTGCCTGTTAGCCATCTGTATGTCTTCTTTGGAAAAATGTCTATTCAGGTCTTTTGCCCATTTTTTGATTGGGTTGTATGAGTTGTTGAGTACAACAACTTGATATTGAGTTGTATGAGTTATTTGTATATTTTAGATATTAACCCCCTGTCAGTTGCATCATTTGCAAATATTTTCTTCCATTCCGTAGGTTCTTTTCATTTTGTTGATGGTTCCTTTGCTGTGAAAAAGCTTTTAAGTTTGATTAGATCCCATTTGTTTATTTTTGCTTTTATTTCTTTTGCCTTGGGAGACTGATCTAAGAAATTATTGCTACGATTTATGTCAGAAAATGTTTCACCTACGTTCTTTTCTAGGAGTTTTATGGTGTCATGTCTTACATTCAAGTCTTTAAACCATTTTGAGTTTATTTTTGTATATGGTGTGAGGGAATGTTCTAATTTCATTGTTTTACATGAAGCTGTCCACCTTTCCCAGCACCGCTTGTTGAAGAGACTGTCTTTTCTCCATTGTATATTCTTGCCTCCTTTGTCATAAATTAATTGACTGTAGATTTATGGGTCTATTTCTGGGCTCTCCATTCCATTCCATTGATCTGTGTGTCTGTTTTTGTGCCAATAAGATGCTGTTTTGATTGCTGTAGATTTGTAGTATAGTCTGAAGTCTGGAAGTGTTATACCTCCAGCTCTGTTCTTTTTTCTCAGAATTGTTTTGGCAATTCTGGGTCTTTTGTGGTTCCGTGTAAATTTTAGGATTATTTATTCTAGTTCTGTGAAGAAATGTCATGGGTGATTTGATAGGGATTGCAGTAAGTCTAGATTCCTTTGGGTAGTATGGCCATTTTAACAATATTAATTCTTCCAATCCAAGAGCCCAGGATATCTTTCCATTTTGCTGAATCATCTTCAGTTTCCTTAATCAGTGTTTTAGAGTTTTCAGTGTATAGGTCTTTCACCTCCTTGGTTAAGCTTATTCCTAGGGTTTTGTGAGTTTTTTGGGATGCAGTTTGAAGTAGTTTTTTTTTTTTTTTTTTTTTTTTTTTTTTTTTTTTTTTTTACTTTCTCTTTCTGATACTTCATTACTAGTGTATAGAAATGGAACCGATTTTTGTATATTAATCTTGTATTCTGCAACCTTGCTGAATTCATTTATTAGTTATAATAGTTTTTGGGTGGAGACTTTAAGGTTCTCTGTATAGAGCACCATGTCATCTGCAAATAGTGACAGTTTTACCTCCTCCCTTCCAATTTGGATACCTCTTATTTTTTTTTTCTTATTGCTGTGGCTAGGACTTCCAATACTATGTTAAATAGAAGCAGTGAGAGTGGGTATCCTTGTCTTGTTCCAGAATTTAGCAAGAAGTCTTTCAATTTTCCACCATTGAGAATTATGTTGGCTGTGGGTTTGTCATAAATGGCATTTATTATCTTGAGATGTGTTCCCTCTGTACCCACTTTGATGAGAGTTTTCATTATGAATGGATGTTGAATTTTGTCTTGAGCCTTCTATTCTTTGTATAGACAATAATGTCAGCTATCTCTTTTACGCCTACAATTTCCAAATGCCTAGTTCTAGTTTGGATTTATTATGCAACTCCAGGACTGTTTCTTCATCTGCCTATGAAATGTGTTTAGTTATTTAAAATTTAACATGTTCACATTAAGTCAAACCATTTTCCTTTCCTCTTCTTTTTCACTCCTTCTCTTAGTATGGTCTTCAAATTTCTTTACATTTGCTAGTGATAGCAACATTCTTCCACTCGTGTCTTCTCACAATTTTACTGTCACCTTCAATTCATCTTGGTTTTTTATTCCAAGTCTTTTTAGTTTTTCCTTTGAAATGGTCCTCCATTATGCCTGCTACCTCCCTAGTGGGTCTGGGCCCTCAGTACTTCTTCAGTCTGTTTGCTGGCAGCCCTAATTTCAGATTCTCCTTTTACTCAATAATTTTCTCCCCTCTGCTCTTGCTAGATTAGCCTGCTCTGCAAACTCATATGAATCTTGACCACCCACCTCCCTCAGTTAATCAAATCATAACTCTTCTCAGAGCTCAAGACTCTGTAATCTGGTGTCTTCTCAACAATCCAGGTTTACTGTCACTAAGAAGGTAATTCTGAGTGAGATTGTTTTACTTCTTTGAACCTCAGTATTTTCTTCTGTAACATAAGAGAGTTTTCCTAAGATTCCTCCAAATTCTAAAATGATGGCTGTAATCCCCAGTGGAACTCTTCATTTATTTTTCACAACAAGCATTTATGAGCAATTATGATATTTCAGGTATTGTTCTAAATATTGGAAATACAGTGGTAAGCAAGAGATACACAATCGCTTCTCTCAAGAAATGCACACCATGTAGAAGAAAAGACAGGCTTTGATTACCAAGTAGTCACACTGAATAATATATAATTACAACCTAATATAAGTGTCATGAACTTCTATGGATTTATGAAAGAGTGGAGATTTAGGGAAGCTTCTCTGAGCTGAGTTCAGACATTTGAATGAAAAGGAGTTAACCAAAGACATGGAGGGGAGGGCATCTTTCTGACAGGATGTATGCAGAAGACCCTGTGGGGAAGGGAATCATGGCACACTGAAGGAAATGAAAAAAGAGTAGAGGGAGGGAACAGTAGGAGGAAATGAGGCTGTAGAGAGAGACAGAGGCCAGGCCTTGTTGGCCATAATAAAGGATTTAGGGGGTTTTATCTTTAGAGCACTGGGAAACCATTGAAGAACTTTAAGCTGGACATGTATGTGATGGGGGAGGGAGGAGGTATGTATGTTTATTGATATGGTTATATTTGCATTTTGAAAAGATGATTCTAGTTGCACAATGGAGAATAGATAAGAAGAGCTAGAGTAGGGGCAGGCAACCAATTAGGAGAATATTGCAGTAGTACTAGTGAGAGATAATGGTAAGTTGGATCAAGGAATGGTAATAGGCATGGAGAAAAGTGAAAGATTTGGTAGATATTAGGGAGGGAAAATCCATAGACTGGTAATGGAATAGAGGGGATGGAGGATAAGAGAAATTAAGCATGACTTACGGGTTCCTGGCTGATCTAACTGAATGAATATGGTGCTGTGGACTGAATTGTGTCCCCACAAAATTCATATGTTGAAGCTCTAGTCCCCACTGTGATGGGGCCTTTGGGAGATAATTACATTTAGATGAGGTCATGAGGATTGGACCCTCATGGTGGGATTAGTGCACCAGAGAGCTTGCTGTCTTTCTCTCTCTCTCTCTCTCTTCTATGTGAGGACACAGTGATAAAGCAGCCATGCAATACAGGAAGACAGTCTTCAGCAGAAACCAACCTCAGTTCATTCCCCGATCTCAGAATTCCAGCTCTAAACTGTGAGAAAATAAATTTCTGTTGTTTAAGTCTCGCAGTTTGTGGTATTTTGGTATGGTATCCCAAGCTGGTGGTAATCCTATTTACTGATATAGAAAATGCTTGAAAAGAGCTATATTTTGTTTGTTTGTTATGTGTATGTGAGTAGGGGGAGATCATGAGTTTTGCCTTGGATATGCTGAGTTTGTGGTAATTGTACTTACATATCTGGAGCTCACAAGAAAGACTAAGACTAGTGATAAAGGATTGGATGTTTTGGAGTTTCGGGGATATAGGTGCTAATTCAAGCCACAGGCCTGGATGAAAATACTCAGGGAAAAAGTAGAGAGGAAGTAGAGAAAAGAGCCTAAGACTTCATATTGAAGAAGTCCAGTCAGTATTCACTGTCTAAGAGGAAAAGGAGGAGGCTTGAAAGGAAACTGAGGGCTAAGAGGAAAATTTGGAGAGTGTTATATCAAAGAAGCCAAGGGGAAAGAGAGTGGAAGTACTAG
>NW_006785037.1:1925857-1993386 GCF_000442215.2 Lipotes vexillifer
ACAATGTCAAGTAGTGATACAAGATACAGAAAGATGAGAAATTGAAAATAGCTAATGGATTTATAGACATGTGACTACAAATATTATCCCTTCACCCCGTTGGATTAACTTGGATGGACCCTAGTCTAGAATTCATTGAGGAGTGGAAGCAGAGAGTATAACTCTTCCAAGAAGTTTGGTTGTGAAGAAGAAGAATAAGGGTAGAATATGAAGGGGCATTTTGTTTCGTTTTGGTTTTTCCTTTTTAAAAAATTGTCCAAATGGGACTTCCCTGGTGGCGCAGTAGTTAAGAATCCACCTGCCAATGCAGAGGACACGGATTCGAGCCCTGGTCCAGGAATATCCCACATCCCGCAAAGCAGCTAAGCCCATGTGCCACCAACTACTGAGCCTGTGCTCTAGAGCCTGCAAGCCACTACTGAGCCCATGCACCGCAACTGCTGAAGCCCATGCACCTAGAGCCCGTGCTCCGCAAAAAGAGAAGCCACCGCAATGAGAAGCCCGTGCACCGCAGCAAAGAGTAGCCCCCGCTCGCCGCAACTAGAGAAAGCCCACGCGCAGCAACGAAGACCCAACACAGCCAAAAATAAATAAATAAATTTATCCCCCCAAAATTGAAGTATAGTTGATGTACAACATTATATAAGTTACAGGTGTACAATATGGTGATACACAATTTTTAAAGGTTATACTCCATTTATAGTTTTTATAGATGAAGGGACATTTTGTATCATGGTTTTGGGTTTTATGTTTATGATGGAAGAGACTTGAATTTTCTCATGTTTAAATATCAGCCAGAAGAATCCAGTTGAGAGAAGAATTGGATAAACTAAAAAGAAAAAAGATAAAGCTGTGTTCCTTAGAAAGAATGAAGGAGAAGAATCCAATATACACGTGAAAGAACTGGTGTTACCTAACAAATTAAGGAAGGAAAGGAAAATGGCATATGCAGGTAGTTTTTCAGGTTGGTAGCAGGAAATTGGAGGAAATTTAATGGCTTTAACGTTCTCCTTGAAGCTAGAAGCAAAGTCATCTGTTGAAGTTGAAGAGAAAAGAGAGAGAAGAGAGATGATTTCAGTGGTTTGAAATCATCCTCCAATATGATTTCTTCATATGCTATTGTCATTCTCATCTCTATGCCTTTTTAAAACTTTTTATTATGGAAAATTTTAAATATATACGAAAGTAGACTGAATAGTATATAGAACCTCCTGCTTAAACAATTGTCAACTTATGGCCAATATATTGTTTCTTATATACCCCTATCTACTTCCTCACCTTCTGTGTTATTTTGAAGCAAATCCCATGATCATATTATATCACCTGTAATATTTCTGTTTGTATCTATAAAGATAAGAACTTTTAAAAACATAACTGCAATGCTTATCAAACCTAAAGAGAATAATTCTTCAGTATCATCAAATTTCTAATTATCTCGTGAATATCATAGTGCGTGTGGGTGTTTGTGTGCATGTATGGTTTTTGTTTGTTTGTTTGTTTGTTTTTAAACCTGGAACCAGATAAGGTCTATGCATGGCTATTGGTTATGTCTTTCAAATTTCTTTTAATCACTAGGTTTCCTCCTCTCTTTTTTCATCTCTTGCAATTTATTTATTTATTCTTTTTATTGAGGTATAGTTGATATTCAGTGTTTCAGATATACAGCAAAGTGATTCAGTTATATATATATATATATATATATATATATATTTAATATATTCTTTTTTCAGATTCTTTTCTATTATAGGTCATTACAAGATACTGAATATATCAATAGTTCCCTGTGCTATACAGTAGGTCCTCATTGTTTATCTGTTTTATCTATAGTAGTGTATATCAGTTAATCCAAATTCCCAATTTATCCCCCCACTACTTTCCCCTTTGATAACCATAAGTTTGTTTTCTAGGTCTGAGTCTATTTCTGTTTTGTACATAAGTTCATTTCTATAATTCTTTTTAGATTCCACATATAAGTAATATCATATGATATTTGTCTTTGTCTGTCTGACCTACTTCACTTAATATGATCATCTCTAGCTCCATCCATGTTTCTGCAAATGGCATTGTTTCACTGATTTTTATGGCTGAGTAATATTCCATTATGTATATAGTATATATTTATATACCACATCTTCTTTATCCATTTATCTGTCCATGGACATTTAGGTTGCCTCCATGTCTTGGCTATTGTAAATAGTGCTGCTGTGAACATTGGGATGCACGTATCTTTTTGAACTAGAGTTTTCATCTTTTCTGTATATATGCTCGGGAGTGGGATTGCTGGATCATATGGTAACTATTTTTAGGTTTTTAGGAGCCTCCATCCTGTTCTCCATAGTAGCTGCACCAATTTACATTCCCACCAGCAATGTAGGAGGGTCACCTTTTCTTCACACCCTCTCCAGTGTTTATTATTTGTAGACTTTTTGATGATGGCTATCCTGAGTGGTGTGAGGTGGTACCTCATTGTAGTTTTGATTTGCATTTCTCTGATAATTAGCAATATTGAGCATCTTTTCATGTGCTTGTCAGCCATCTGTATGCCTTCTTTGGAGAAATGTCTATTTAGGTCTTCTGCCTATTTTTTGATTGGGTTTGTTTGTTGTTGTTGTTTTTTGATACTGAGCTGTATGAGCTGTTTGTATATTTTGGAAGTTAAGCCCTTATTGGTCACATTGTCTGCAAATATTTTCTCCCATTCCATGGGGTTTTTTTTTTTCCATTTTGTTTATGGTTTCCTTGCTGTGCAAAAGCTTTTACGTTTAATTAGGTCCCATTTGTTTATTTTTGCTTTTGTTTCCATTACTCTAGGAGATGAATCCAAAAAACATTGCTGTGATTTACATAAAAGAGTGTTCTGCCTATGTTTTCCTCTAAGAGTTTTATAGTATCCAGTCTTACATTTAGATTTGTAATTCATTTTGAGTTTATTTTTGTATATGGTGTTAGAGAATGTTCTAATTTCATTCTTCTACATAGCTGTCCAGTTTTCCCAGTACCACTTATTAAACAGACAGTCTTTTCTCCATTGTATATTCTTGCCTCCTGTGTTATAGATTGACCATAAGTGCATGGGTTTATTTCTGGGCTTTCTATCCTGTCCCATTGATCTATGTGTCTTTTTTTGTGTCAATACCATACTGTTTTGATTACTGTAGTTTTGTAGTATAGTCTGAAGTCAGGGAGCATGATTCATATATATTTAAGAAACCAGATCATTTATCATGCAGAGTTTACCACAATTTGGATTTTGTCTGCCCTTGTTCTCTATATTTCCTTCATATAAACTAGTAGTTGGCTTTATCTGATTCATGTTTGCTTATTTTATTTATTTATTTTTTAGCAAGACTATTTTGTAAAAGGTTTTATATTGTTCCATCAGGAGGCATATAGTGTCTGAAGGTTTCTTTTTGTGATGTTAATAGCCATTGATGCTTAATGCCTAAATTCATTGGAGGTTGCAAACAGTAATATTTTAATTCTAGCATTCTTTTTTCACATAGTAGCTGGAATATTTCTATAAAGAGAAACATTTCCTCATCTAATATTTGGTTACTTAGTAGTATTGTTTAGCTAAGAAAGGTAGGATAAATCCTTTCCCTTTATTTACCCATTTAAAAAAATAAGTTAGTTTTCTAGATGGGAGGAATTTTTTCATAATGTATATGCCTATCAAATCATCACAATGTACACTTTAAATATCTTACAATTTTATTTGTCAATCATACCTCAATAAAACTTGGGGAAAATGAGTTACTTTTCTCAGTATTCCAGTGGTGGCCATTTAGTTGTTTTTTGCTATTATTCTGAATTCATTATTTTTAGTGATGCTCAAATTGTCTCCTCATTGCCAGTGGTAGTCTCTATAAATTGGCTTCTCTATGCTTTTAATCTTCCCTTAGTCTGAAATCCTTGCTCCCTTGTCTCAAAACATTCGGCTGTTCCCCAAAATCAGATATGCTGTCTCCAAGGATGAGTATATGCCATCATTGAGAATAGGAAGAAAGAAAAAAGGAAATGGGCACCAAAAACGCTGCCACAGTTTGGAGCAATGGAATATACTTAGTCTTCTGTGATAACTGCTTAGAGGGAGAGAAGCTCATTTAGATGAGTTCAGTTCAATTCATTCATTTTAGAAAACCAATTCAATTACCCTATAATCAGAACTTTTACATTGTGATTTATTTTGGTAGGACAGTGTAGTCAAAAAAAGTCAATGCTTGATTATAAGAATATGTACATGAGTAATTATGCCCAATTCCAAGTATTAAGCACCATGAACTGCTGCTGGCTGACCAAGTCAAGGGCACATGTCAGTCCATGTCTCTGAGCCTCCTTAGCAGTGCATGGGACAGCCTACAACCAGTTCCATTTGGTGTACCATTGTTAATTGACACAGTTGTGTCTGCCGCCACTGAGGTCTTTATACTTCACACCTTCAACGAAAACCTGTTGATCTCATGGTCAAGGGCAGCTTTCCAAGTTTTCTAACTCTCACACCTGTGAATACTCAGTCTCCACTGTCCATTATCATCATGAATACCTTTACTTTGACACTGTAACAAAAATCTGAATTTAAATTGCTGAATAAGAGGAAAAAATGTACTATGACCTAATAATAAAAAATATTTTTATTAGAGTTACTGTAACACATAAAGTCAAGTTTGATTATAAATTTGGTCTTTGATTTGCATTTACGCTTCTACGGTGGTGGTGGGGGGGAACACCATCATTCCTGTGTCTGTACATAGGCACCATGGCCACTGATTGTTTTCCTAGCAAGCCTTGCTTGTCTTAAAAAAAGAAAAATTGTCTTTTACAAATAAAATTCCAAAGGAAGAAGCACTTAACAAAGAATTTTTCTTTCACAAATGTTATGATTTGGGTATAACAAGCCATATTGAATCCATTGGGTTTTTGGTAATAGATTTCAAAATACTTCATAAATGTAAATAATATGATGACTAATGGGTCAAGTAAAGTTGGAACATTTTAAATGAGAAAATAGCTGGAACAGTTTTCAGGAAACTTTTCCAGTTGATGTTTGGTCCCCCACAAGGTGTGCATTAACATAAACTTAGGGGAATCACCTCTGGAGCTTGAATTCCCTCTCTGATTTCATTATTACAATATGATTCTTTTCCTTTCACTATTAAGTCATCTCTTAGGGTGATGGGAGCATAAAATAAGTGTAATTTATTTGTATTTGTCTAATCTCCTTTTAACTCAATAATCATTCCATCATTCTGTTTCCTGGTAGCTGTTCAGAAAGTTTTGAAGGGTAATTAGAGTCTAATAATTGACAGGCATGGGTTTACTTGGTAACTTAAAGATATAGAATGTGTTCTGGGGATGGTGAGAAATTAGATTTGGCAGAGAAATAGATGACTCAGCTGGGAGATTCTCTATTACTACACATTCTTAAAATCTAAACATTGAAAGTAATCCATTTATTAAAGTTCATTGAGGATTACGAAAAAAATTCTAAACCCTTTAAAACAAGAATCTGATAATAATTGGAATAAAATCCACATGAGCCATGTATGCCTGGTTCTTTATCCAGTCCTATTTCCAATTCTTGTAAAACATCATTTTATATAGCTCCCACTGTTTCTGTTGAATAAAACTTTTGTAGTCCATTCCGTTAATGTTTTCATCTTAATAATGAGGTTAGTATTTTTCATCAGTTTTTAAAAGTATGAAAGAAGACCAGAAAATACTCAATTTTTATTTTTATTTTTTTATGTTTATAAATGCCAAATTTGTTTGCATAATTTTCCCATTTGTAAAAATAATTGTGAAAATAATTTTCCTAACATTTTGAAACTACAAATTATTTACAATAATTTTCTACCCCAAAAAGTACCTGACTAGTTCAAGGACATAAAAGTCTAGAGACACTGGGGAATAAAAGTAACAATACAAATTTGTTGAATTATCAGATGTAACAGTGACTTCATGATTTTAATTGAAGGATTCACACATGCTGATGGACTTTACACAGCAATAAAGGGTGCTGTTGCATTTGTGGTGTTTCTCATTCTGGTGCGTGCTGCATATCTCTTCGTGGACCTGGTACTTTGAAAGGAATACCTAATATTACAGTATAGCCTCATTTTAGCTCTGCTTTTTGGGCTCTTGACCTGACTTGCCCGAACAGGACTGCCCCAGTCTCTCTGTGTAAACATAGGCTGTGTTTTGCAAGGAATGTGGCTCAACACTCAAGCTCTCAGGGGGTCGGAGTGGGGAACTTGTGGCCTAGTGGAGGGCACCATGCACAGAGGTTGCACTGTATGCAAACAAACATACAGAAACCATTTAAAAGGTAAATTATTTAAATGTTTTAAATATCAACTTATTTCTTATAGAAAGTTAACATAACACCTGTATTGTGCTATATATATAGCTCTAGTAGATTTTTGAACTTTCTAAAAACTTTTATCTGCTGCTGTTCAGTGACTGAGAGATTGCATTTGTACTCCTAGGTTTAAGATTACTCAAAGAATGAAGTTTTCATGCACACATAACAGTTTGACCTAACCACACAGGAAAGATAGATCGAGTGATCAAAGTGTCCAAATAAGAAGCCCTCCTTTATCAATCCACTGTTTTAGGAAAGAGTCATTCAGAAACCAGCCCACAAAAAGTTAACATTAAAAATTTACATTTCAATTCACTAAGCAAAAGAAATGTATAAGAAATGTAAATAATTAAACTTCAAAATGATTTTTTAAAATTATCCTGTAGCATTTATTCTTCTGAAGTTATTAAAGTTTAAAATCACACTGACACTTTTGGAACAAACTACATGAGAGACAGAGATACAAGATACTGCTTCAGATTTTCTTATTCCTAAAATTTGTTGAGTCCTGGTTAGTTGTTATATATAAACTAGTGACCTAATAGAGATTCATGACTTAAAAGATAGAACAAGACAGGCAATTTTAAGTAGTTATATATTTGTCATCTCCATTTTGAGCTATTAAACTCGTCCTGAATAAATACTGTGGGCTGTTCTTGATGTTGCTTTGGGAAATTGATCTTTCTGATTTCAGACTTTTCAAAGAAGTTATATTTAGTAGAATAAGATAGACAGTATAGCTCAAACAGAGTCATAGTTGAAATTCACAAATATGATTAGATTTTAGTACACATTTATTTTTCTGAATTATCAGCATTTGACTTCTACTGATAAAAAAGAACCTTCTTTTAAAATTTATTTTGTAGAGCCAAGTCATATGAAAGAATATATTCTCTCTCATAATTAAACTATTATTTTTTTAACATCTTTATTGGAGTATACTTGCTTTACAATGGTGTGTTAGTTTCTGCTTTATAACAAAGTGAATCAGTTATGCATATACATATATCCCCATATCTCTTCCCTCTTGCGTCTCCCTCCCTCCCACCCTCCCTATCCCACCCCTCTAGGTGGTCGCAAAGCACCGAGCTGATCTCCCTGTGCTATGCGGCTGCTTCCCACTACCTATCTATTTTACATTTGGTAGTGTATATATGTCCGTGCCACGCCCTCACTTTCTCCCAGCTTACCCTTCTCCCTCCCCATATCCTCACGTCCATTCTCTAGTAGGTCTGCATCTTTATTCCCGTCTTGCCCCTAGGTTGTTCAGGACCTTTTTTTTTTTTTAGATTCCATATATATGTGCTAGCATACGGTATTTGTTTTTCTCTTTCTGGCTTACTTCACTCTTATGAAAGATTCTAGGTCCATCCACCGCATTACAAATAACTCAATTTCGTTTCCTTTTATGGATGAGTTTTATTCCATTGTATATGTGTGCCACATCTTCTTTATCCATTCAAATGTTGATGGACACTTAGGTTGCTTCCATGTCCTGGCTATTGTAAATAGAGCTGCAATGAACATTGTGGTACATGACTCTTTTTGAATTATGGTATTCTCAGGGTATATGCCCAGTAGAGGGATTGCTGGGTCGTATGATAGTTCTGTTTTTACTTTTTTAAGGAACCTCCATACTGTTCTCCATAGTGGCTGTATCAATTTACATTCCCACCCACAGTGCAAGAGGATTCCCTTTTCTCCACACCCTCTCCAGCATTCATTGTTTGTAGATTTTTTGATAATAGCCATTCTGACCGGTGTGAGGTAATACCTCATTGTAGTTTTGATTTGCATTTGTCTAACGATTAATGATGTTGAGCATTCTTTCATGTGTTTGTTAGCAGTCTGTATATCTTCTTTGGAGAAATGTCTGTTTAGGTCTTCTGGCCATTTTTGGATTGGGTTCTCTGTTTTTTTGATATTGAGCTGCATGAGCTGCTTGTAAATTTTGGAGATTAATCCTTTGTCAATTACTTCATTTGCAAATATTTTCTCCCATTCTGAGGGTTTTTTCGTCTTACTTATGGTTTCCTTTGCTGTACAAAAGCTTTTAAGTTTCATTAGGTCACATTTGTTTATTTTTGTTTTTATTTCCATTTCTCTAGGAGGTGGGTCAAAAAGGATCCTGCTGAGATTTATGTCATAGAGTGTTCTGCCTATGTTTTCCTCTAAGAGTTTTATAGTGTCTGGCCTTAGATTTAGCTCTTTAATCCATTTTGAGTTTACTTTTGTGTATGGTGTTAGGGAGTGTTCTAATTTCATTCTTTTACATGTAGCTGTCCAGTTTTCCCAGCACCACTTATTGAAGAGGCTGTCTTTTCTCCATTGTATATTCTTGCCTCCATTGTCATAGATTAGGTGACCAGAGGTGCATGGGTTTATCTCTGGGCTTTCTATCCTGTTCCATTGATCTATATTTCTGTTTTTGTGCCAAGACCATACTGACTTGATTACTGTAGATTTGTAGTATAGTCTGAAGTCAGGGAGCCTGATTCCTCCAGCTCCATTTTTCGTTCTCAAGATTGCTTTGGCTCCTCGGGGTCTTTTGTGTTTCCATACAAATTGTGAAATTTTTTGTTCTAGTTCTGTGAAAAATGCCAGTGATAGTTTGGGAGGGATTGCACTGAATCTGTAGATTGCCTTGGGTAGTATAGTCATTTTCGCAATGTTGATTCTTCCAATCCAACAACATGGTATATCTCTCCATCTATTTGTATCATCTTTAATTTCTTTCATCAGTGTCTTATATTTTCTGCATACAGGTCTTTTGTCTCCTTAGGTAGCTTTGTTCCTAAATATTTTATTCTTTTTGTTGCAGTAGTAAATGGGAGTGTTTTCTTAATTTCACTTTCATATTTTTCATCATTAATGTATAGGAATACAAGAGATTTCTGTGCTTAATTTTGTATCCTGCTACTTTACCAAATTCAGTGATTAGCTCTAGTAGTTTTCTGGTAGCACTTTAGGATTCTCTGTATAGTACCATGTTATCTGCAAACAGTGACAGCTTTACTTCTTCTTTTCTGATGTGGATTCCTTTTATTTCTTTTTCTTCTCTGAATCCTGTGGCTAAAGCTTCCAAAACTATGTTGAATACTAGTGGTGAGAGTGGGCAAACTTGTCTTCTTCCTGATATCAGTGGAAATGGTTTCAGTTTTTCCCACTGAGGATGGTGTTGGCTGTGGGTTTCTCATTTATGGCCTTTATTACGTTGAGGTAAGTTCCCTCTATGCCTACTTTCTGGAGGGTTTTTAACATATATGGGTGTTGAATTTTGTTGAAAGCTTTCTCTGCATCTATTGAGATGATCATATGGTTTTTCTCCTTCAATCTGTTAATATGGTGTATCACATTGATTGATTTGAGTATACTGAAGAATGCTTGCATTCCTGGGATAAGCCCCACTTCATCACGGTGTATGATCCTTTTAATGTGCTGTTGGATTCTGTTTGCTATTATTTTGTTGAGGATTTTTCCATCTATGTTCATCAGTGATATTGGCCTGTAGTTTTCTTTCTTTGTGACATCTTTGCCTGATTTTGGTATCAGGGTGATGATGGCCTCATAGAACGAGTTTGGGAGTGTTCCTCCCCCTGCAATATCTTGGAAGAGTTTGAGAAGGATGGGTGTTAGCTCTCCTCTAAATGTTTGATAAAATTCGCCTGTGAAGCCATCTGGTCCTGGGCTTTTGTTTGTTGGAAGATTTTTAATCACCATGTCAATTTCAGTGCTTGTGATTGGTCTGTTTATATTTACTATTTCTTCCTGGTTCAGTCTCAGAAGGTTGTGCTTTTCTAAGAATTTGTCCATTTCTTCCAGGTTGTTCGTTTTATTGGCATATAGTTGCTTGTAATAATCTCTCATGATCTTTTGTATTTCTGCAGTGTCAGTTGTTACTTCTCCTTTTCACTTCTAATTCTGTTGATTTGAGTCACTTCCATTTTTTTAATTGATGAGTCTGGCTAATGGTTATCAATTTTGTTTATCTTAAAGAACCAGATTTTAGTTTTGTTGGTCTTTGCTATAGTTTCCTTCATTTCTTTTTCATTTTTTCTGATCTGATCTTTATGATTTCTTTCCTTCTGCTAGCATTGGGGATTTTTTCTTCTTTCTCTAATTGCTTTAGGTGTACGGTTAGGTGGTTTATTTGAGATGTTTCTTGTTTCTTAAGGTATGACTGTATTGCTATAAACATCCCTCTTAGAACTGCTTTACCTGCATCACATAGGTTTGGGTCGTCGTGTTTTCATTGTCATTAGTTTCTAGGTATTTTTTGATTTCCTCTTTGATTTCTTCAATGATCTCTTGGTTTTAAGGAGTGTATTGTTTAGCCTCCATGTATTTGTATTTTTTACAGATTTTTTCCTGTAATTGATGTCTAGTCTCATAGCATTGTGGTTGGAAAAGTTACGTGATACGATTTCAGTTTTCTTAAATTTACCAAGGCTTGATTTGTGACCCAAGATATGATCTATCCTGAAGAATGTTCCATGGGTACTTGAGAAGAAAGTGTATTCTGTTGTTTTTGGATGGAATGTCCTATAAATATCATTTAAGTCCATCTCGTTTAATGTATCATTTAAAGCTTGGGTTTCCTTATTTATTTTCATTTTGGATGATCTGTCCATTGGTGAAAGTGGGGTGTTACAGTCCCGTACTATGAAAGTGTTACTGTCGATTTCCCCTTTTATGGCTGTTAGTATTTGCCTGATGTATTGAGGTGCTCCTATGTTGGGTGCATAAATATTTACAATTGTTATATCTTCTTCTTGGATTGATCCCTTGATCATTATGTACTGTCCTTCTTTGTCTCTTCTAATAGTCTTTATTTTAAAGTCTATTTTGTCTGATATGAGAATTGCTACTCCAGCTTTCTTTTGGTTTCCATTTGCATGGAATATCTTTTTCCCTCCCCTTACTTTCAGTCTTTATGTGTCTCTAGGTGTGAAGTGGGTCTCTACGACAGCATATATATGGGTCTTGTTTTTGTATCCATTCAGCCAGTCTGTGTCTTTTGGTGGGGTCTTTGTCTCTTGGAATAGTATTGTTTTAAAATCTATTTTGTCTGATATGAGAACTGCTACTCCAGCTTTCTTTTGATTTACATTAGCATGGAATATCTTTTTCCATCCCCTCACTTTCAATCTGTATGTGTCTCTAGGTCTGAAGTGGGTCTCTTGTAGTCAACATATATATGGGTCTTGTTTTTGTATCCATTCAGCCAGTCTATGTCTTTTGGTTAGAGCATTTAATCCATTTACATTTAAGGTAGTTATCGATATGTATGTTCCTATTATCATTTTCTTAATTGTTTTGGGTTTGTTATCACACGTCTTTTCCTTGTCTTGTGTTTCCTCCCTAGAGAAGTTCCTTTAGAATTTGTTGTAAAGCTGTTTTGGTAGTGATGAATTCTCATCAGCTTTTGCTTGTCTGTAAAAGCTTTAATTTCTCCTTTGAATCTGAATGAGATCCTTGCTGGGTAGAGTAATCTTGGTTGTAGGTTTTTCCCCTTAATCACTTTAAATATGTCCTGCCACTCCCTTCTGGCTTGCAGAGTTTCTGCTGATTGATCAGCTGTTAACCTTATGGGGATTCCTTTGTATGTTATTTGTTGTTTTTCCCTTGCTGCTTTTAATATTTTGTCTTTGTGTTTAATTTTTGATAGTTTGGTTAGTATGTGTCTTGGTGTGTTTCTCCTTGGATTTATCCTGTATGGGACTCTCTGTGCTTCCTGGACTTGATTAACTATTTCCTTTCCCACATTAGGGAAGTTTTCAACTATAATCTCCTCAAATATTTTCTCAGTCCCTTTCTTTTTCACTTCTTCTTCTGGAACCCCTATAATTCAAATGTTGGTGTGTTTAATGTTCCCAGAGGTCTCTGAGACTGTCCTCAATTCTTTTCATTTTTTTTTTCTTTATTCTGCTTTATAGTAGTTATTTCCACCACTTTATCTTCCAGGTCATTTATCCGTTCTTCTGCCTCAGTTGTTCTGCTATTGATCCCTTCTAGAAAATTTTTAATTTCATTTATTGTGTTGTTCATCACTGTTTGTTTGCTCTTTAGTTCTTCTAGTTCCTAGTTAAACATTTCTTATATTTTCTCCATTCTACTTCCAAGATTTTGGATCATCTTTACTATCATTATACTGAATTCTTCTTCATGTAGACTGCCTATTTCCTCTTCATTTCTTGGGTCTGGTAGGTTTTTACCTTGCTCCTTCATGTGCTGTGTGTTTCTCTGTCTTCTCATTTTGCTTAACTTACTGTGTTTGGGGTCTCCTTTCTGCAGGCTGCAGGTTCATAGTTCCCACTGTTTTTGTTGTCTGCCCCCAGTGGGTAAGGTTGGTTCAGTGAGTTTTGTAGGCTTCCTGGTGGAGGGGACTAGTGCCTGTGTTCTGTTGATTGAGGCTGCATCTTGTCCTTCTAGTGGGCAGGTCCACGTCTGGTGGTGTGTTTTGCGGTGTCTGTGGCCTTTTAATGATTTTAGGCAGCCTCTCTGCTAATGGATAGTGTTGTATTCCTGTCTTGTTAGTTGTTTGGCATAGGGTGTCTAGCATTGGAGCTTGCTGATCGTTGAGTGGAGCTGAGTCTTGGGGTTGAGATGGAGATCTCTGGGAGATTTTCACCATTTGGTATTATGTGGACCTGGGAGGTCTCTTGAACTTGGCTCTCCCACCTCAGAGGCACAGCCCTGACACCTGGCTGGAGCACCAAGAGCCTGTCATCCACACAGCTCAGAATAAAAGGGAGAAGAAAAAGAAAGAGATAAGAAGATAAAATAAAATAAAATAAAGTTATTAAATTAAAAATAATTATTAAAAAAATAAATTTTTTTCAAGTAATAAAAGGAATGAAAGAAGAGAACAACCAAACCAAAAAATAAATCCACCAATGATAACAAGCACTAAAAACTATACTAAAAAAAAAAAAAAAAAAAACGGACAGAGAGAACCTAGGACAAATGGTAAAAGCAAAGTTATACAGACAAAATCACACACAGAAGCATACACATACACACTCACAAAGAGAGAAATAGGGAAAAATATATATATATTGTTGCTCCCAAAGTCCACCCCCTCAATTTGGGATGATTCGTTGTTTATTCAGGTATTCTACAGATGCAAGGTACATCAATAAACTACTTTGGATGGTGCCAAACTGACCTTTGCTTTTGAGTTTTACTGGTTTAACTGACTCTAGCCAGCTGTTAAATTAAAGCCTCCAATTTTCATCTGCCACACTTTTTTGTATTAGTAAGATCAGGAATTGTCCTATGGCTTCCGCACCTTTAGGAGTAGCATTCCATCTTTTTCACCTTTTGCAGAAAGGCCATCCTGATGTCACAGTTAAAGGTATTAGCATAAGTGTTCTACTTCCTTGTTGGAGGGGCCATGGAGAATGGAAAGGAACCCTGAAAAACTTACCCAGTACAGAGTTGGTTAACACTTAGGCCTAAAGTGGGCTTCCCCTACACATAAGGACACATTCCAACAGCCTTTTGAGAAACACATGTGAGGGTAAAAAATAAATGGAGTGGAAAAAACTGTCCTGTCATGCATATGACAAAGTCATTGAAATAATTTTGTTTCTTTTTGATTTTTTAAATTAATGTGCATAAAATTGTCCTTCATTGGTGCACAGTTCTGTGAATTCTAATGAATAGATTCATGTAACCACTACCACAGTCAAGGTACAGAACAGTTCTACCATCTTAAAAAACTCTCATGGTATTCCTTTGTAATCACAGCTCCCCCTAAATCCAAATCTATGATAATTACTGCTCTCCATCACTTTAGGGTTTTTGTTTATTTGTTTTACCTTTTTGAGAATGTCATACAAATGTAATCATACAGCAGGTAACCTTTTCAGACTGGCTTCTTTCACTCACATACTGCCCTTGAGATTCAGTCAAGTTGTTGTATCTATCAGTAGTATCAATACATTCCTTTTTATTGCTGAGTAGTATTCCATTTTGTAGATGTACCATAGTTTAAGAATTCATCCATTGAAGGACATATAAGTTGTTTCCAATTTTGGTGATTATGAATAGAGCCACTTTAAACATTTGTGTATAAGTTGTTGTGTGATTGTAAGTTTCATTCCTCTATGATAAATACCTAGGTGTGGGATTGGTGGGTCGTATAAGTCATAAGAAATTACTAAAATGCTTCCAAATAGCCTGTATCATTTGACATTCCCACAGCAATGTATGAGAGTCCCACTAGTTCCATATCCTCTCTGGAAGTTTGTGTTATCAGTATTTTTTATTTCAGCCATTCTAATAGGTGGTTTATCGTCATTTTTATTTGCACTTTTCTGATTACTAGTGATGTCATATATCTTTATATGTCCTTTTCTGCCATTCATATATCCTTTTGGTAAAGTGTCTATTCAAGTCTTTTGCTTATTTTAAAATTAGCCTGTTTGTTTCTTATTGTTGAATTTGAAAGTTTTTGTATATTCCGGATACAAGTCTTTTGTCAGATATGTGACTTGCAAATATTCTCTCCCAGTGCATAGCTTGTCTTTTCATTCTCTTGACACTACTTTTTACAGAGCAAAAGTTTTTAGTGTGAAGTTTTTTCAAATGAATCATGCTTTTTTTGGTACTGTATATAAGAATTCTGCCTAACTTCAGTACTCATAGATTTTCTCTTGTTTTCATCTTAAAACGTTTTATATTTTACATTTTATATTCAGATCTATGATTCATTTTTAGTTAATTTTGGATAAAGTATAAAGTTGAGTTCAACTTTTTTCTTTCTTTTTTCAGGGGGGGCATGAGGATGTATGACACTATTTGCTGATAAAACTCTCTTCATTGAACTGCCTTTGCAGCTTAAAAAAAAAATCATTTCACAATATTTGGTTGGCCTCTATAATCTGGATTCTCTGTTCTGTTTTACTGATATACATGTATATAACTTCTCCAGAATTATACTGTATTGATCATAGTAGCTTCGTAGCAAGTCTTAAAATTAGGTAGTGTAAGTCCTCCAATGTCATTCATCTATTTCAAAAGTGTTTTAGCTATTCTAGTTCCTTTGCTTTCCTGTATACATTTTAGAATCAGCTTTTCTATATCTACAATAAATACTGCTGGAATTTTTATTGGAATTGTGTTAAATCTATAGATCAATTGGGAGAGATTTTTATATCTTTACTATTTTGAGTCTTCCAGTCCATGAATATGTTATATATACAGTATATCTCTCCATTTAATTAGGTCTTTAATGATTTTTCAACATATAGATTCTCTACGAGTTTTATCAGATTTATACTTAAGTATTTATTTTATTTGGAGCTTTTTTAAATATTATTTTTTGTTTGAATTTTACTCCAACTGCATATTGCTGGTTTGTAGAAACTCAATTGATTTTTTTTTTTTTTTCTTTTTTGTGGTACGTGGGCCTCTCACTGCTGTGGCCTCTCCCGTTGTGGAGCCCAGGCTCCGGACACGCAGGCTCAGCGGCCATGGCTCACGGGCCCAGCCGCTCCGTGGCATGTGGGATTTTCCAGACCGGGGCACGAACCCGTGTCCCCTGCATCGGCAGGCAGACTCTCAACCACTGCGCCACCAGGGAAGCCCTCAACTGATTTTTGTGTAGTGGTCTTGTATTCTAAAATCTTGTCAAGTTCACTTAGTAATTCTAGGAGCTTTTCTGAAGATTTCATGGAGTTTTCTACATGGACAATCATGTCATCTGCGAATAGACATCATTTTATGTCTTTCTTTCCAATCTTCATGCCTTTTATTTCTTTTTCTTGCCTTATTGATGTGGTTGGGATCTCTAGGATTAAATATAGAGTATGAGTAGTGAGAATGAATATCATTGCCTTGTTTCTGATCTTAGGGGAAAAGCATTCAATCCCTCATGATTAAGTATGACATTAACTATAGGTTTTTCATTTGTGAACTTTATCAGGTTAAGGAAGTTTCCATCTATTGACGGTTTGCTAAGAGTTCTTATCATAAATGGATATTGGTTTTTTAAAAGCTTTTTCTGCATCAGTTGATATGATCATGTTTTTTTGTTTTGTAAATTGGTAATACCATTACTTTGATTGATTTTCTAATATTGAACCAGCCTTGTAGTCCCAGGATAAACCCCTCTTGGTTGTGGTATATTATTAGTTTCTTATGTTACTTGATTTTTTAAAATTTATTTGGAGGATTTTTATGTCTCTGTTTTTTAGGGATATTGGTCTGTAGTTTTCTTTTACTCTCTTTGTCTAGTTTTGGTATCAGTAATGATGGTTTCATAAAATGAATTTAGGAGTATTGTCTCCTATTTTCTGTGGTACAAGAAAAAGAAGGAAAAAATGAGGCATTTTTCTTAGTCCCTGTGGGCATTAGGAATTCCCTTCCCATTACTGAAGCCAGAAATAGAGGGTGTCCCCTACTACTCCCTCTATCCACACCTGATGCCCACCTCCAGGTTTTGGGCTGCCCCAGGCAATGGAATATCAGAAGAAAAATGAGAAACTCACTACCTTTTGGTGGTATTTTAAAATCTAGTCATCTTCCCCAGTCTACCTGTTACCATTTACTTTTCAAAATCCTCAAATAGCTGCTCTGTGTAGGTTTTTTTTGTTGTTTGCTTTTGGTTTTTTTTTTTTTGTTTTTTGCTTTAATTAAGCTTTGTGCTTATTTTTTTTAATTTATTTACTAATTTTGGCTGAATTGGGTCTTTGTTGCCGCACGCGGGCTTTCTCTATTTGTGGCGAGCAGGGGCTGCTCTTTGTTGCAGCGCACGGGCTTCTCACTATGGTGGCTTCTCTTGTCGTGGAGCGTGGGCTCTACAGTGCAGGCTCAGTAGTTGCGACGCGTGGGCTTAGTTGCTCTGTGCCATGTGATATCTTCCCGGACCAGGGCTCGAACCCATGTCCCCTGTATTGCCAAATGGATTCTTAACCACTGCGCCACCAGGAAGCCCTCTGTATAGGTTTTTTAGCTGTAATCTCTCCAGATATTATAGCTGTATAAAGTGGGAGAGACAGGTCTCCATCTTTCCTGGAACCCTGAAGTAATTTTTAAAGAGAGGGAATTGGCAACTAACAAAGAGAAGAGCAAAGTATATTAGATATTTTTGCTCTGGGGGGAAAAGGTGAAAGACGCTAGGACAAACATTCCTAGGCCTTGAAACTTCATTTATGATCACATTAGAAACAGGAAATATTATGTGGGTAAATATGCATATGGAGTTTGTGTTAGTTTTTTATTGATGCATAACAAATTACCACAAATGTAGTGGCTTATAGCAATACAAATTTATTATCTCAATCCTGCAGGTCAGAAGTCCAGTTGGATTTAGCTGTATTCTCTGCTCAGAATCTTATAAGGCCAAAATCAAGGTGTCCGTTGGGCTGGGCTCTAATCTAGAGGCTCCAGGGAAGAATCGACTTAGAAACTCATTCCATGTGTTTGCATAATCCAGTTCCTGTGGTCATAGGACTCACGTCCCTAATTCCTTGTTAGCAGCTGGTCAGTGCTTCCTTCCCTCAGCTTTAGGGTGCCCATTTCTTCTCACATGACCCCTACCATCCTCAAAGCAGCAGTGACATATCATAGACCCCTTCTCACGTTTCAAATCTTTCCGACTTCCCCTTCTGCCTCCTTCATGTACTTTTTAAAGGGCCTGTATAATAGATCAGGCCCACCAGATAATCTCTGTGTTCAATTCAATTTACCTGGGATTTTTATCACACCTATAAAATCCCTTTCAGCATAGCAGTACCTAGATTAGTGTTTGATTCAATAACCAGGGGAGACGAATCTTGGGAGAAGGGGGTCATCATCAGATCTGCCTACCACAGAACCAGATTAGAAAGTTTCAGGGTGCTCCAACATGAACTGACCAAACAAGTACTTCATGCTGAGTTTGAGGCCCAATGCTAAGTATTAAAGGTGAAAAATGTACACTCAAGGATCTTCTCTGTTGGTGAGAGACATAATCTCATAAAAAGATACTTATGCAGGGCCAGCTTTGTGGAACTACTTGGAGAACGTGCTGAGCAGTATCCTGAAGATTATGCATTAGGCAAAGAAAAGGTATATTAGACAAAGGAGCAACATGATCAAAGGTCTTGTGGTATGACATAGCATGGGCTGGGGGGAGTGGGCTCTATAAACTCTTTGATATTTCTGGAGCTTTAATATTTGAGGTGGGCAACAGCTGCAGATAAGGAAAGGCAAGACCTTTTTTTCCATTCTAAGGGGCTTCATCTTTTATCCCATAGGTAAAGAAGAGCCATTAAAGAGTTTTAAGCAATAGTGAGCCAATCAGGATCACATTAGAAACAAATCATTTGGAAATTACTCTGGACACTGGATTAATAGGAATCGGTCTAGACAGAGAAACCTTTTAGGAGGCTTTATATTAGCTGAGCAATATCAAAGGCATGGAGGGAAAACCTGGGAAGTGGCTGGAATGCTCGAGAGAAGGAGATTGGATTCAAGCAATATTTTGGAAGTAAAATTGACAGAACTTAATCACTGAGTGGGTTTGGACTAGGAAAAGAGGGAATGAAATGAGTCAAAAAGTCAGATTTTTTATTTGAGCCAGTTGGTAGATTAGAGTCATTAACTGAGACAGGGAATATAGCATGTGTGAGAGGAGGTAATGGATTGTTCTGGATGAAGTGATTTGATGAGCCTGTGGGAGTTCAGTAGGAAGGAAAAATTCATTCATTTTTTTTTTCCTTCACTACATCATAAAATGTTTGTTTTGTACTTCCTGTGGACCAAACAGTAGTTTCAGCACTCAGAATATTAAGATGTAGAACAGTCCTTATTGTTCAGGAGTTCACAGTTAGCTGGACTATGACAGATACCTAAGCAGTAACTATAAAAATAATATGAATAGGTACCTGATGATGATACAATAAACAGGACATTCTGAAAGCAGTGGATGAGAGGCACCTCACTCGGCCTCAGGGGTCAAGAAAGACTTCCTGGAGTCTTTGAGACTCAAGGACTGAGTCTCAAAGGACAAGTTAGACAAATAAGCAGAGGTATAGCTTTTTTGGTTTTTTGTTTGTTTGTTTCCTGTGTCCCTGGGACTACCATACCTGAGATACAAGGATCCATATTGAGATAGTAGTCAACAACTCTCATATATACCATTCCGTGGATGTCTTGCCAGTTTACAGTCAGAGAAAAGGGATCCCTTAGGCTCAGCAGTTAGTATAGATGGATATTTGGGCAACTTCCTGAGTAGGTCAATAAACTGTTTCTATGGCTACTTCTGATGCTTAGTTTAAATCTCATGTTATGAATCCAGGCAAAAGCAGATAGCTTCTGGCCCCAATATCTGAGTCTTCTTTCTGTTTTAGCTTTGTTTTGTTTTCCCGTTGTTGCTATCATCTGTTAAGATTGTTTGTTTCTTTCACTGTGGTAAAAGGTGGTATTATTTTCTGTGACGCCACAGAATTTCGAAGCCCTCATAAAAGAATTTGCAGGCAGAGCCGGACAGTGTATGAATCATTTGAATCATCCAATTTCCCTAAAATATTTGCCCACCAGCCTCTTTGAGTACCCCAAATTCTACAAGTCAAAAATAATTCCTTTCAAAAATGGTGCTGGCCGGGGCTTCCCTGGTGGCGCAGTGGTTGAGAGTCAGCCTGCCGGCGCAGGGGACGCGGGTTCGTGCTCCGGTCCGGGAGGATCCCACGTGCCGCGGAGCGGCTGTGCCCGTGAGCCAGGGCCGCTGGGCCTGCGCGTCTGGAGCCTGTTGCTCCGCAGCGGGAGAGGCCCACAGCAGTGAGAGGCCCCCGTACTGCAAAAAAAACAAAAAAACAAAATGGTGCTGGTATAACTGGATTTCTGCATGCAAAAAAAAATTAAGTTGGACCCCTACCACACAAAGCACAAAAGTTAATTCAAGAGCAATCATAGACCTAAATGTAAGAGGTAAAACTATAAAACTTGTAAAAGAAAGCATAACTGTAAATCTTTGTGACCTTGGGTTAAGCAATATTTTTGTTTTGTTTTATAAATTTGTTTTATTTGTTTGTTTTTGGCTGCGTTGGGTCTTCGTTGCTGTGCACGTACTCTCTCTAGTTGCGGCGAGCGGGGGCTACTCTTCGTTGCGGTGCACGGGCTTCTCGTGGCGGTGGCTTCTCTTGTTGCAGAGCACGGGCTGTAGGCACACGGGCTTCAGTAGTTGTGGATCATGGGCTCTAGAGCACAGGCTGAGTAGTTGTGGCTCATGGGTTTAGTTACTTCGCGGCATGTGGGATCTTCCTGGGCCAGGACTCGAACCCGTGTCCCCTGGATTGGCAGTCAGGTTCTTAACCACTGCGCCACCAGGGAAGCCCCCTAAGCAATGGTTTTTGGATATGACACCAAAAGCACAAGCATAATAATAGATCTGTTGGACTTCACAAAACTTAAAAACTTTCGTGCTGCAAATCATACCATCCAAAAAACTGAAAAGACAGTCCACAGAATGGGAGAAAATATTTGCAAATCCTATATCTCATAGGGACTTGTATCCAGAATATATCAATATAGAACACTCATGCTATTTAATAAAAAGACAAATAACCCAATTTAAAAATGAGCAAAGGGTGTGAATAGACATTTCTCCCAAGAATATATACACATAGCCAATAACATTAATGCTCAACGTCATTAATCATTAGGGAAATACACATCAGAATCACAATGGGATACCACTTCATACCCACTATGACTGAAGAAATGAAGAAATGCTCAACATCATTAATCATTAGGGAAATACACATCAAAATCACAATGGGTTACCACTTCACACCCACTAGGAGTGCTGTAATCAAATATGACCCAGCAATTCCACTTCTAGGTAGATACCTAAAAGAATTGAAAACATGTTCACAAAAAAATTTGCACATGAATGTTCATAGCAGTATTATCCATAATAGCCAAAAAGTGGAAACAACCCAAATGTCCATAAACTGATAATGGATAAGCAAAATGTAATATATCCATATGATGGAGTATTATTCAGCCATAAAAAGGAATGACATACTGGTGATACATGATTCAACACAAATGAACCTTAAAAACTTTTACTATGTTAACTGAAAGAAACCAGACACAAAAAGCCATATTTTGTGTGATTCCATTTATATGAAATGCCCAGAATAGGCAAATCTGTAGAGACAGAAATTAGCTTACTGGTTGCCTGAGTGCTGCAAGTGGGGAATGGGTAGGGACCACTAAGTGGCATGGGAACTTTTTTTCCCCCTGGTGGTGGTAATAATGTTCTGGAATTAGATAGTGGTGATGATTACACAATCTTGTGGGTATACTAAGAACCATTGAATTGTGTACTTTAAATAGGTAAATTGTATGATATGAGTTAATATGTCAATAAAGATGTTAAGAACATAATTCCTTTAAATTAGGGTGTTGTCCTGTTTAAATGAATGTAGGGAGCAGGGAACATTTTAGCATTGCAGAAGGGTAACTCAGATGTCTGACCCTTTCCAGTGGACAACTGACTAGAAGCAGGATTCTCGGAGTTTGCTTAGCCTGATTAAAGAAACACCAGGAAAGGCACACTTAAAAAGGATGGTAACCTGAGCGATCCTGGGCAGCCAGGAGGAAACTCTAAGGTGCTGACGTCTGAGGAAGATGAGAAGAGGTCCTCCTATTGAAAACAGACAGAATATTAACTTAATCTGCTTGATAACTTTGCTCTTCCTAGCTGCATCTGTGATTATGTCTTGTATTACATCAGGTTCCAGTGAAAAGAATACTTGTTAGGTTCAGTTAAACTCAACCGTTTATTGAACACATACATATGAGAAACACACTGTGCCAGGCACTGGGTATAAACATGAGTGGCATGCTCTGCCTTGACAACCCTTACAGTCTTATGTCTTATTGATAATAAAAACAGAAGTGAGAAGGCAAAAACAGAAATGATAGGGCCTAGTTAGTTTTAATGTCAGGTGACTAAGTGAGTAAGTGGCAAATAAGGACAACATCCGGTGGATGATACATGTAAAATGGATTTTAAGAAATCTCAGTCTTACGTTGGATGAGGTATTTGAAACTTTATCAACGCAGAGTCCAAGGAAAGATGTAGGGACTCTTCTGGGTTTTAGTGGGTCACAGAGGGGAAACAAATGCATATACTTTATCAGAGAGTGGTAGGGGAGGCTACTTCAGTTAATCAATTGGACAAGTATTTATTAATACCAGTGTTCGTGTCAAACATTGTGCTGGGTACTAAAGGAAGCCCTTTTAACCTCGGAAGAAAGAATGTCAGTTCATTAACAAACTGGAAAGGCTGCTTAATTTTTCCTCAGAGTGGGAGGGCAGAGGTAGATTTCCGTGTGTGGCCTTTGCTCTATCAGGAACAGACAGACAGTCACATGGATTGAGACAGGAATGTAGGCATGTAAGTAGTCCAGGGAAACTGTTCCTTCAAGTAACTACATGGAAAGGTTAGGTGGTAAGTAAAAGAATTATAACATCTGACGTCCTAATGAGTCCACAGTACAGGCGTTGGGAAACTGAAATAGGAGCTTGACAGGGAAGTAAAGGCTTATTTTCAATAAGAGAGCTTCAGTAATTTTCTTATCCTTTTCAATTCTATAGCAGACATCAACTTGGATATATCAAAGCCTTTGAAAGCAAACCTGAGTTTTACCAAGCTGGATCAGATAAACCATTTTATAAAGAAGATAAAAAGTGCACACAGCAAAGAGACCTCAGCCCTGTCAGACACCATGCTGAATAAGGATGAGCTTCCAGCCTCCAAATGTTACCATGGAAAGTTGTCTAAGCTTAAAGTTCATGGTGATGGAGCACAAAAGATTCCATTTCAAGAAAACGTGTGGAGAACGGTTTCCTGCTTTCAAAAACTTTCTGTTCATACTACTCAGATTGTGGTCTCCATGGAAACTGTCCCCCATCCTAATAAACCGTGCCTGTTAGCATCTTTATCAACCCTCAATGGAAGCCTTAATATCAAAGCAGCGCAAAAAGTGCCTGGTAAGTCACAGAAAAGGGGAGGGGGAGATGACAATGACTTGTTAACATCTAAAACTGCATAATGTTGAAGATTTATATTAAATAGAGTTTAAAAGTTTCAAGGGCCATTAGAGATTGGGAACATTTCTGGTTTGTTGCCTCATTTTAAAGAAAATGGCATAACAAATCATTTAAGCCTAAGTATGTTAATGCGGTAAACTAAACCGTTCCTATCTACCTGTTCAGGCATGTTCCTACAGATGTCTTTGTAACTGTTCATTCCTAAATTTCTTTTTACCTAAAATAGCTGTATTGGAAGAACAGAGTATGTATCAAGTTTTGTGAGCCATTAGAATAGTAGCTTTTAAAGTGTGGTCTCAGAAGCAGCAGCAGCAGCAGCATCTGGGAACTTGTTAGAAATGCAAATTCTCAGGCTCTACCCCTGACCTCCTGAATCAGAAAGTCTGGGCATGGGGCCCAGAAAAGTGTGGTCCGACAAACCCTACAGGTGATTCCAATGTGCTACATTAAGTTACTGGTAACAATTTATTTAAAAAAGAAAAATTGCTCTGGTGGCAGGAATGCTGCACAAAATGTGATAGAAGCCAAGGTTCAACTTTGAAAAGACAATGCCATTGAGGACTATCAGTGCAAGGAAAGGCCATGTTTCAGTGCCTGGCTGAGCAAGGGAGCCGTGGACTTGGCAACTGAATGTCCTTGATGGGTGGAGAGGTGAGAAACTAACAGGCAGTGACATCTACATTTTCCTCAACTGTTAAGTGTTTTTTCACACTGAATCAAAAAGGGTAGGCAGAAGGAATGTGAGGGGAAGAGAAAAGACAAGGTACAGGTAGGGAATAACCATTTTCAATCACAGAAACTGCTACTGTTAAAGTTCAGGGCATGATGCCAGAAATTTTACTTTGAAAGTAAAAGTAGCGAAAGGAAAACATTTTTTTCCACTTTAATTTTCAGGAAAGAAGTGGGGCTAGAGGGATAGTGCTGGGGATAAAGTAAATCCTGAAACTGTAGGCAACTTAGTTGCTTACCAAAAAGTAATTAAGTGGCAGCTGGAGACTAACTGTATAGCCAGTTTGGGCACAGTAGTTGAAGAGATAAAGAAGTTTTGTAGTTGAGAAGTATGAATTTTAGACCAAAAAAAAAATGATTGATTTCTTTCTCATCAGAAATATTTGTGACCAAGCCAGCTAAAAGCACTGTATTTTTTTTATTGTCTTAAAAGTTGGAAATGAAAAATGTAAGGTCTATGGGACATGAAAGACTATGAAGCACTGGAGGCTACAATGTCTGATTTATCCACAAATAAATTACAACCCAGACAACACTGGGGCCATTCCCACGCCTTTTCAGTTTTACCTTAATCGTAGCAAGGAAAGGTTAGGACTCAAACAAAATGAAAGCATTTAACATGTACTGTACTCAATTCTAGGTCCTTTTCTTTATTCATCCTCGTTTCTTGTTTCATTCATTTGCTACTCATATTTTATCTAATTTTAATAGTGTCTATTCTCAGTAAATATCTCTAAAATATAATTAAAATCCTCTCACTGAGCTTTACAAGATAGTAGATTCATTCTGGTTTTGTAACTTGTTTTTTCCCTTTATGCTAGTACCCTTACTCCTTTTACAGTTATACTCTTAAATCTAGTTAAATGCAGAAGTAGAAACTATAGCTTTGACTAAGACATACTCGGTATAACTCTATGTTATGTAGTGTCCTGCAAATGTTCTAAAGTAGTTATTTGCATCAACTAATCAGATCAAATTGAAATTAGCCATTTAATTAATAGAAACAGTTTTATTATGAGAGTATAACACCAAATCTGTTTACTCTACATTTCTGCTTGATGTGATGGCATGCTCAAATGTTTAAAAGATAACAAAGTTAGCAAAATAATAATAAATTATAATTAAGTGAAGTAACATGGTAAGTTCTAGTTATTGCTGTAGAATGATTTCTAGGAAATTATAATTAAGAGATTACTACATATTTTTCAGAAATTGATTTTTAACAAAGGAAAACATTTAAAAAGTAAAATAAAATTTAAGCTTTGAACATTAATTTCATTGTATATTTGCATATCTTAAAAATTCATGCTTTGCAACTTGGATGAAATATATGCAAATGTTTACTTAAGGTATATTTTTGGTAAGTGGTAGAAAATATTTCCCAGCAAAAAAATAAAATTACCCTCCTACCAGTAGTCATATTTCTTTTTGTATTTTTCAAGTGACATCACTCTGTATTCAACCCAGAATTTTTCTAGTGTATCTTTGAGTTCAGTGGAGTTAATGTCAGATTTTTATAGTTTGACTCTAATACAGTTATACTGAACTGTGTCTTTGATTTTACAGTTTATGTAACTATTGTGACCATCTGCAGCAGCTGCACTTTTCAAATTATTTGCTGAACCAAATTGAGCACAGTGACAAAAGTAGTCATCTCAGATGTACTATTAAACAGAGAAAGAAAAAGGAGCATTGCCTTGGTACAGCATAGCCATCTGCTGTACAGATGTTATTGTATAGAATGACTTAAGATAAAATAATTGTAGAAAATTTTCATTAAAACCTCAACAATTTGCACTTGTTTATGCGAATCTGCATAACTCCCCAATGAGACAACACACTTGGGGTTTCTTTGGTTCTCACTCACTTTCTCTTTGATCCTTTTTGATGTGCTGACTTTAATAAACACAGTCAAAAACATTGTGCAAAAAACATCATGGAAAAAACTACAAAGGAACAATTATAGCAGCAGAAACTACTCTAATCCCTAACTTACGCAAGCTATTTTTAGTGAAATATTTTTTTTAACACTCTTTATATGACAGTGTTATATAAACAGGGTAAAGCTGTCCTTTCCAGATGAGTTTTAATTTAGGAGCTGAAATAGATTTGTAATGCTAGAGGAATCTTATGTTCTAAGTAATATTTAGAGAAACACAATTGGGAATGTGTCGTAGGCATGTTTCTTCACTTGTGAAAAGTACAAAAAATATTTGAGTTTGCCTAACGATTATATTTTTTATTATCTAAACCGACATAAGCTTATGGGAAGTGTATGTGGAAAGGGAATAATAAAAGAATGAAAGAGGAAAGTTAATATTCTCCCCAAGACATTGTCAATACATTTAAATATGAAATGCTTTTATGTTCATTTACTGGGTTTTACAACAAAATATGTACAGATTATTCACCGAAATGTTTTCATCATTTGAAACAAAACGAAATGGTTAAATATTTTCCACTTAAAAAAATTCCTTGAGTTCTTCTTAGCCTCCTGAACTATTCTGTGGCCCTAAACTATCTGAGTTTCAAGGAACGTGGGGTTTTTTTTAATTCCACTCTGCAAATGCTAGTGTAACAGTGACTTATAATAACCTAACTCTTATTTCTGCTAGAATACTTATGTTCTCCCATGTGTCTGTGGTAAAATGGCCCTAAATTTTAAAACTTTACATGCAAGATGTAATGCTTGTATTTTTTTAAATTGGTGTGTAATTGCAAAAATCTCTATGATTGTGTATAATATTGCCAAATTTTCTATGATTATGTTATTGATAACGAAATTAATCTTGTTTCAAAATCATATCTTATTTTCTGAAACATTTTAAGGCAGATATTTCTTTTGCTAGCCATTAAATCTGTCCCATTCTGTAGTATGTTCTTTTTTAAAAGTAGCCTTCCCCACCCCCCCGCACACACACACACACACACACACACACACACACAGTCTTTTTTGCTGTTTGAAGTATAGTGTTTTGGAGAAACCTTAAGTATGTAGCTATAAATTCTGAACCAGCAGTGTAGCACTTTGCACAGGCAGGGTGGGGAGTGAGCTGCAGACTTTAGCTCTCCTTGTCAAAGTAAATTATGGCTCTATTAGGGCGGCACTTCTTAGATTTCGGCAAACAAGGGTACACAATTCAGGCTGTGAAATAGCTGTGCTTTAGGCTGCCTTGCTCTTTCTTGGGGGCACGTCGATTAGCAACTCCATGTAGATAAGGGAAAGGGAAAGAGGGAAAGAGGATATGAACAAGTTAGGTGGCACAAAGCGTTGGGGAAAGAGCCTAAGTGAGGCCATCTTGGCTGGCATTTTAGTCAGAATTAGGGAAAAGTTGCAAGAATCCCCTTTCCATAGGGAATTAGGGGGATTTTCATCCATACAGAAAGCAATGAGTTGAATTCCTAGTCAAAGAGCTGTGGTTTAAATAACTTTCACTACCCCAGCCTCTGTCATCCAGATGTACTTATCTTTGTGTATAAACAAAAGTAGGAAGAAAGAAAGCATAACCACATTATTTTTCATGTATACAAATGCCTCTTTTCATGTTCACTGAATTCAGGACCAGTAAAAATGTAAAGAACCTAGAGTTCCTTTTCATGTACTGAAAAGTGAAAGCAGGTTATTAATTGATACAAAGTGGAGCTCCAGCTTTTCATTCCAGAGTCAACTGGATCTCCTGAGGAAAATCTCCTTAAGGTGTTGTCATAGCCATTGGATGCTGCAGAAATGCAAGTAAGCCTGAGGGGAAATAAAACATTAAATTATATATGACTGCCTAAAATAATATATTGCAATAACAAGCCATTTACAACACCCCAAAGACTTTTGTTACTTTTAGAAAGAAACAGCATCTTTTTCCAATGCCTGAACAATAAGAAGTGAATTCTTTGGCTGTTAAAGCCAGAGGACAAACTTAACTTTTAAACAGCCACTGAGGATTGAAGTGGAAGTACAGTTTGTAGACAGCTATACAAATCACTAACAAACCTTAATGAATATTGGGTGTGGGCATCAGGGTCCTGTCATTTTTGACACTGTGTCTCAAGTAGCTTAAACCCAACACTCAAGGAAAGGTGGAGACCTCATTGGGTCTGTTAACATCTGGGGTTTTATTTGTCATTTTGGCCATACCCCGCAAGCGCAAAAGAAAGAGTAAAAGGGGATTATCTTGACAATGAAGTGAGTTACTGAATCTTGTGATAATGAAAAGCAGAAGAATTCTAATGCCTTTCTATAGTCCCTGAGGTAGAGGTGCGTTTATAGTTTTGCAGAAGTAAAATGTAGGCAGGCAGAACAGATGGCCCAGAGCCTGTGTAACCTGACACCCCTCATCCCAGAACTGAGGACCACTATTAATCCTGGTCAGATTCCCTCCTATTACTTTATAACAAGGTTCAAAGTTGCTACTGATGAACTGGCCTGTCCTTTATTTACTCTTAAATTACCCGTGGATTACTGATTTTTTTTCAAAATGGATATTTTTCTGTGCGTAATGGTGGACTATTGAGACATTCAAAAAAGGTAAAATAGGAAGTTCTAAAAATTGAATGGGAAATAAGTGGAAAAAGTAAAATTCTCATAACTTTTTTTCAAAGTAATGTTCCATATTTATTCTCTAGTACAGCGGGAAATAAAAACCGTAAATGTGTAAGACATTCTCTTGGAAAGTAATTTTCTTGTCCTCTCTCTTAGAAATAGTATGCAATGGAGAAGAAATCCCAACATATAAGTTTTATTCTCCCGGCTGTAATTGTTATCAATAATATATGTTTAGATAGAATTTTGGTCAATAATAAGCAATGTTAATACTACTATCTTAGAAATTATCTTTTTTCACCCCCTCAAAAAGAGAGGTAAAAAATTAAGAATGTTTGATATTTTTTAAGAACTCACTAATAGGGGCTTCCCTGGTGGCGCAGTGGTTGGGAGTCCGCCTGCCGATGCAGGGGACGCGGATTCGTGCCCCGGTCCGGGAGGATCCCGCATGCCGCGGAGCGGCTGGGCCCGTGGACCATGGCCGCTGGTCCTGTGCATCCGGAGCCTGTGCTCCACAACGGGAGAGGCCACGGCAGTGAGAGGCCCGCATACCCAGAAAAAAAAAAAAAAAACTCACTAGTAGATATATGCTGTTCAGGTATATTTATATGGTCACTTATTTTTTCTTGTTTTGTTTAACCATATTATATTAATTCAGTCTTTACATCTTTCATTTGGAATATTTAAATTTTTCTGTGCTAAAGGGTCTATGTGGGGTTTTTTTAGTGTCTGTTACGTGATTTTTGTTCTTCGTGTACATTTTTTCTGTGCTGTGAGGTTACTATAGCTGTTTGGATTTTAATGAGAAGCCTTTAAATACATGGGATAGTAACTTCAGAAATTTAGAAGGTAACCACTGGGTGAAATTTCTGATGTGCTAATTTCCAGGCTGCCTGAAAAGTAAAAATCATCCAATAAGCAGCCATCTTCAGATGTCAGAGCACTCTCATGTGCTGTGGCACGGTGAATATGATGTACCTGCCCAGCCTTTCATAGAGGGAGATGAGCTCATCTCAGAGAGATAACCATCTCTGACTTTTTCTTCTGATTAATCACCGACCTGAACTCCATTTGAACCTTGTTAGACCAAAAACAAGTAGAATTCCTGGCCCAAACTATAAAATATAATTAAGCCCTTTTGAAATGATGTGTAAAAGAACATTGCTGTACCCCCCACTTACAACCACTACCACCACCGCAACCAATAAAGTTAAATCAAGCACTGCCTGTAATGGATTAAAATAATAAATGTTCCTGGATTTCAGTGTTTGAAGTACTTGAAGAAAACAGGCTCCCAGCAGCCTGGGTAGCTGAATGCAGGAGAGACATTTATTAATGACGAGTTCAAGGATTTGGCCTGTTTAAGATCATTACTTTGTGTTTACCATGGGTTACACATCTCTTATATTTTTATACAGCCCACATGTGTCCACATGCAATAATGAAAGCTTTTTTTTCAACAAAAGAATGGTTAATTGTGTAAATATGGTTCTCTTGGGGAATGTGAAGTCTTCCTAAGACTGTGCTCCCTTCTAATGAGAAATCCAGTACAGTTATTACACTCTCCCAAGTATACCCACCTTCAAATCTTGTCTCCAGCTAGATTAGTCTTTCCCCCTATTGTTTTTAATTACCAATTCCAAACTTAATCTAGACTGCTAGAAAACTGTTGGCCTCTGGTTATGTATTTTTTAAATACATTTATTAATTTATTTATTTATTTTGGCTGCGTTGGGTCTTTGTTGCTGCTTGCGGGCTTTCTCTAGTTGCCTTTCTCTAGTTGCAGCGAGCAGAGGCTACTCTTCATCGCAGTGCGCGGGCTTCTCATTGCGGTGGCTTCTCTTGTTGCAGAGTGCGGGATCACTAGTTGTTGCTTGCAGGCTGTAGAGCGCAGGCTCAGTAGTGGTGGCACACAGGCTTAGTTGCTCCGCGGCATGTGGGATCTTCCCGGGCCAGGGCTCGAACCTGTGTCCCCTGCATTGGCAAGCGGATTCTTAACCACTGCGCCACCAGGGAAGTCCAGGTTATGTATTTTAGAATTGTGCTCCATTGCACTAGACTTCGTGTGCTTATGTACTATAGAAAAAAAAAATCAATGCTTTTTATTTCTTCTTCTAGCTTTAACAAAGGTATGGGAAGGAACCATTTTTCTAGATTTAGATACATTTGAGGTGAAAATAAGGGACAGCTGGTAAAAATTTCCCATATACGCATATTAAAACAGTATTCCTTGGACAGGAGGAAAAAGGGCATTTGAGACAACAAAAATGCTATCAATGAAAATATCTCACTGTGAAAATATCCCACTGTGAAAAATGCTATTGGAGAAGAAAGTTTCCAGTCCTAGCAATTAAATACTAGAGATCTTTTTCTTTTAGTTCTTTTTAAATTTTATTTATTTATTTATTTATTTTTGGCTGCATTGGGTCTTCTTTGCTGTGCTCAGGCTTTCTCTAGTTGCGGTGAGCGGGGCCTACTCTTTGTTGCACTGCGCAGGCTTCTCATTGTGCTGCCTTCTCTTGTTGCGGAGCGCGGGCTCTAGGCACATGGGCTTCAGTAGTTGTGGCACGCGGGCTCAGTAGTTGTGGCTTGCGGGGTCTAGAGCGCAGGCTCAGTAGTTGTGGCACATGGGCTTAGTTGCTCCACGGCACGTGGGATCTTAGCAAGCCAGGGCTTGAATCCGTGTCCCCTGCATTGGCAGGCGGATTCCTAACCACTGCGCCACCAAGGAAGTTCCTAAAGATCTTTTTCTTAATAGTGTCTCCTTTGCATCCTAATGATGGCACTTTATAAGTTAGTATTAGGTGAAATGGATAAGAATTGTTGTAGCTCCTAGAACTGGGACTGTGGAAAAAGAGAGGGTTAGAAGTAAATATCCCCCACTCCACTGAATTTGTGACAGTGTTTAGTTTTGCTGCAGTCACAGCAAATTGCCCTCTCATCCACATAAGCCAGAAGGCTACTTGCTAGGAAAGTTTCTGGCAAAGCAGCCCTGTCAGTGATAAGTGACTGAAGACACATCTTAGATGTTCTTTTGCTCTCTGGCTGGGGCTCTGGCCCTGTAGGCTATGTTGGCATAATATACTGAGGCCAAGCAAGACAGCCGGGGACAGGAAAAAGCGTTTATTCACAACCCTGTTACCAATTGGAAAAATGAAATTACTAAGAGCTAACTAATAGCAGTAGTTTTTATAAAGCAACATGGTGCTGGAAGGAGGCAGACAATCCCAGCCCTGCTACTTGCTGGCAGTCGATTGTGGTAAAAGTTACGACACAGCTCATTTCCAAAATAAAGGCAAAAATACTTAATTCATGGGGCTGTTGAGTGGATTAAGTGAAATAACATACACAGAGTACCCTACACATTCCTTGGCACATAATTATTTAATTCCTCAATAAATATTAGTGTTTTTGTATCTTCCTCTCCCTCCCTCCCTCTCCCAACTCAGTCATACCACATGAATGCTGAGATCATAGAGCGTTGAATTTTAGAGCTGAAAATTATCTCGGAGATCATCCTCTTTATCAAGAACACTTTTTGTCCTTTTCTCTCCATCATCCAAACACTCTGTATTTAGGATAAGATAGCTAGCATGACTATACCAACCAGATACTACTGTAACCAAAAAACTTAGTACACTTCGGCCCTGTCTCCAGCAAATTCATGATTTCTTTCAGGGTCTTTGAAATACTTAAAATACCTCATGGACCACCATTACTATGTGGGACTCCCTAAGTGTCAGAGAACCCTAGGTTGAGGCCTACTGGGCTAGGCCTAACTCCTTCACTTAGGGGTGCCGAGATTAAATGATTTGTCCAGGGATACTCTGGGGTGCAGTGGGGACTATAACACACATCTTCTGGCTTCTGGACTTTCTATTAAACCAGTCTTTAAAAACCTGGATCATGTAGATTAATACCAGTATCTAAGCCATTGCAGTAAATCACTTAGGAAGTCATTTTGCTTTCAACATTGTTTGAGTTGATACCAATTCTTCCATTCATGTGACTTACTTTAAAAAAAAAAGTTGATTCACCAGCAGTTTCCTCATTAAATTAACCAGCTACTATATTCTTTCCTCTATGAGAAGGTTGCTATACACTTTCCAATATGCACGGTCAGATTTGTTAGTAGGCTTTTTTTTTTTTTAAACATAGCCACATGATCCAATCAAGTTTTATTTTCCTAATAAACTGACACAACTGTGAAAACAGTAAGCATGGTGGCAGTAAGCATTGGAGGGAGGGGAAGAAAGAGGCAAAGCGTATCCACCGTCACCCTTTGGTATTTTCAGTTCAGTTTTTCTAGCATCTGAGAGTTTTAAAACATTTCTCCAAAAAATACCTTTCCCAGACAAGGGCCAAGTATAAATAGCCAACTCAATAGACATTTTTGTCTTCCATGAGTAATTCTCCCTTTCTTCATATGAAAGAAAAATAAAATCCTACTCCTGCTACTTGTCATTTTCTTATGTCCAAAAGAAGAGGTTTGGATTAGACTGGAAGTCCCAGCTTTTACTCACTGATAAGGACTAGATGAGAGTCCCTGAGGACTGGAAATCCCACCCATGAGAAATCTCAAGTGCCTTAGAGAAGGGATACGTGTTAGCAGGTCGACTGGACTCTCATTTTGAGGACTAGACTTTTTAGTAACTTTGTTGGGGAGCACCAGCATCCCTTTCAGCTAGCATCTGTGTCCGTGTAGTTCTCTGACAGTTTTGTTGTATTTTGTTTCATTTATTAATCTTATCCTATGTTACAACTTACTATAATAACAGATGCAGATATAGGCTTATTACAAAATAGAATGTAATTAAATAGGATCTGAAACACTTACATATTCTGATCAAGAGGGGGAAAGCAAGCTATTTTCATGGTTAAACTACCCAAGTGCAGGGACTTCCCTGGCCGTCCAAGTGGTTAAGACTCTGTGCTTCCACTGCAGGGCACATGGGTTCGATCCCTGGTCGGGGAACTAAGATCCTGCATGCCACATGGTGCAGCCAAAAAAATAAAATAAAATAAAAATACCCAAGTGCCATTTTTATGTGCTTCAACATAATTAGTTGAAGAAACTAGAAGTGAAAAGATTCCTAATCATCTCTTTAGTGGACCAGACTCACAGAATTTTTTTTCTAGTCACCTAGTCATTTATGGTCATCTTTTTATGCATCATGCTTACAAAAATTTTTCTTTCTCACTTTTTGAGTCATCCCCATGCTTCACTGTTATGCAAATCGACTTCTGGATGTATCTAACACATGCTTGCTGATTTTCTAGTAGCCTTAGATTATTTCCAGCTGGATAAAAATACCTGGATATGCTTTGCTAGCACATGTCATCATTGAGTACCCTTTCTAAAGACATACAGAAGCTTGCTGTAGATTACATTTTGCGCAGTCAGCATGTAGAGAGTAGGAGCCCTAGTAAAGGTCTAGTAGAGACCGACAGTGTAGGGCTGGCAGCATTTTGTAAACATTCTCCAAAGCAAGTGGTTTCCATTTATTAGTCTTCTGAAGGAGTATTTTAAAGGTCAGGAAACTGTTTGTTCCTTGAACTAAATTTTTACACTCAATGAAAAGTATGTCGGTATGCAAACAAACCAAGATTATTTCTATTTATCACACAAGTTGTTTCTGAAATTACTTCTCAATGTTGATACACCTCATTTAGTTTAATTAAGTACCTGCCATTAGTTTGCTAGAGCTGAAATTAAATATGTAAACACAGATTTTTGAAAGAAGCCAATGGAAGAATCAGGCAGAAAAGCATTCTATTGAATGGAAGGAGGTAGAGAGAAGACATAATATACTCAGTCAAAAATGACCTTATCCCACAGTCACGAAAAGCAAGGTAGGATCCTGGGTTGGATCCTGGAACAAGAAGAGGACATGAAGGGAGAAACTGGTGAAATTCAAACAAGGTCTATGGTTTAGTTAGTAGCGTTGTATCGATGTTAATTTTCTGGCTTTCGAGACTCATTCTATAGTTGATGTAAGTTGTTAACATTAAGGGAAGCTGCATGAAAGATATTAACTTTGCTGAAAGCCTGAAATTATTTCAAAATTAAATTTTAAAAAATGACCTGATCAGTGATTGCATAAATAGCTTTAATAATATTCATGCTTTTAAAGTTTGTGACCATTCTAAATCTTACACTTTTTTAACATATTTCTTTAATTTTTTTCTTTCTTTACTTCTCTCATCATTTTTGGAAATTTAAGGGAAAAATTAAAAGTACAGAAAATGTAAAGGATAATATATCAAATGCTTATATACTCATGAGCTAGAACAAATATAAACATCTTGTCATATTTGCTTATATGTAAACACACACACACACACACACACACGGGGTAGAGAAGTGGTAAAACTTCACAAAATTATTCAGCCTTTTCCAATGTTCAAATGCTAAGAAGTTAGTTTTTTATAATTTTTACTTATAGTCATTTGTCCCACCTTGCATTATTAGTCCATTAGGAAGAAGAATAACACAGGCCTTTACTCCCTTTCTGTTGCCATTTATTCCGGATTTTGAATGTATAAGTATCCATCTTACATGAACTCTGAGTATTCTCTGTGGCTCTGGGTTTATATGTGTGGTGATATATAAAATAAGATTCACTTTATCCCTAGGAAGAGACTTAGTATGTTTCCTGATTGAAAAAAACAAAAAGGAAGGGATGAAGTCCCATAGGCCAGCCTCTCACAGAGTAAAAGAATGGGGAAAGGAGAATTAATAACTCTGTCACGAGTCCCAGGGATTATTTTCATAGATTGTGGTAAAAGTGTGAACTTTGCTTTACCATTCACAAATGACCCTTTGTGAAATTTATCACCACTCTTTATTATTAAGTGATCACCATAATCTCTTATTACTGGTCATTTACACCAAGATTAAAACCACTTGAACTAACATGTTTCTCTATTATTTTGTTGTACCTTTTTAAAAATGTAGCAGGAAATGTTCAAAAGGAAACAGAGACTGTTAAACATAAAAACTGGTACTTGTGGGTGAACCTTTCTGTGGTGCCGCGAGTAACTGGATCCTCTCGTTGAGGAACAAAGCCACAGCAGGCTGGTGTGTGTAGCAAGTGTAGTGGGCAGGTAGGCACATGGGAATGAGTTAAACTACTTATGTGTCTCAAAAGCAAACCACGCCTAATTCCCTAATTTCCATGTAGGTGTATGACATGAAAGAAAAGAAAGGAGACAGAAGGGACCAGGCAGGGCACGTTTATATCTATAGGTCATGTGTTTCCGTAATGCCTTTAGGCAGTGCCTGTTCCTATATCCTTACTGCCAACATTAGCATCTTAAATTCTCAATACCCCCTTTGTGTTCATACGAGCCCATGATCAGTGCTGGTAGACCTGAGAAATAGGCAAGTACAAACTATAAAGGATTAGAAAAAAGTAAGAATAGAGTGAGGGGTAGGCTATTGGAGAAATGAAGGGGTAAAGAAAAGAACAGCGACTCAACACATAGGTATTCAATTAAGTATTTGATTAGAGTGAAAGAATTGACAGCACATAAAGTGAATAAAAAGCAAAAAGTAAAAGTGTTTGTATGATTAGGGAAGTATTTGTGTTTTTCAACAGTTCACTTGCTGAACAGAGTCAAAATTATAAATGTTGTTGGTTGTCTTTTTTTCCCTCTGATGTTTACTGAGATTTCAGAACTTGAGGCTAAAAAAGGAAAAATCTTGTAATGTGAAAGAAAATTGCAAATTATTCACTTTATCTTTGTATATACCCAATATATGGTATATAACCAGTAAACATTGGTTGAATGAGTAATGCATGCATGCATAAATATCAAGTTGGAGGTGATCCAGTATATTCCAAATTCCTTATAGACAGAAGCATGGGAGTAGCACTTATTTAAGAAATTAAGCATGGTTATGGATACCATCATAAGAAATTATCCTTAAAGCCATTATAGTAAAGAAGTTCACTGAAATAGCTGACAAATGGTGGCAGCCAGCAGCTCTAACACCTTCATTTTCTTGCCTTCAAAACCGGAAAGCAAGAGGAAAGGTTACTCTCCCCAAAGTATTATTGTACCTCATTGGTTTTCATTAAGCCTCATGTTCATCCTTGAACCAGATCAAACTCCAGAGAGTATCAAACCTGAAAATCTAGAAATTTCGGCAGGTTCCTAGGCCTACTAGTCTACTTTCTAGAAAACCAGTCATTAAATTCTGCTATTGCTGGAATATAGCTGTAGCTGGGTCAGTGCCTGCCTCAACTGTAAGGTCTCTTGTATTTCAGGCACATTGTGTCTCCTCCTGCCCTCCTCAGTGCTCACCTGAGTCTGACCCATCTTCTTTCTTCTTGTTTCAGGCTCCCAAATGTTTGCCCGACCTTTGGCTTCCTATTTCTAGGCCATTTTCCCAAGGTCTCAGTCCCTACCTTTACCTTTACTCTCCTGAGAATTCTAGGTATCTCGTTCTCTCTACCTGAGCAAGAAAGAATAGAATTTGTATGACAGTAGGAAAATGTTCATGTGTTTAACAGTGTACACAGTAACACAAAAGCTGTCAACATTTTGATTGTTTTTATGTAAAAATGCAAGTCTAGAATTTTTTTTCTTATATCCCTCCTCACCCTAGCTAATAAATATCAATACTTCTAGTTGTGTAACTTTGGGGAGTTAAGAAGAACCTTCCACCAACCCTACTCACGTTCTTGAGAAGGGATAGGCACTTTCTGAGGAATATACGGTAAGAAATCATGATGCAAATTTTGTCATTCCAGTTCTAGTTTTAAGGCAAAACCTCAGAAACTTAGACGGTACAATATCAGTATTTTGAGGCCATTGCTGCACAGTAGAAATATCCAGTAAGGTTCAAATTCTGTATGTATTAAGTTACTTCTACAAAGAAGATTTTATCATATGCTTACAAATATCTTCGTATAAATGAAAAGTGCTATAGAGGAGAAAGGTAATCTCGTTCTTCTGTGTGCTCCAGAAAAAATGCTGTCAAGCCCATTCTCAATGAGACTTCTAGGGATAAATATCAGCCCTTGCTTTTGATAGTCTTTTCTTTCTTTTTCTTTTTTAACATCTTTATTGGGGTATAATTGCTTTACAATGGTGTGTTAGTTTCTGCTTTATAACAAAGTGAATCAGTTATACATATACATATGTTCCCATATCTCTTCCCTCTTGCGTCTCCCTCCCTCCCACCCTCCCTATCCCACCCCTCCAGGCGGTCACAAAGCACCGAGCCAATGATAGTCTTTTCTTTGATAGATAATTAGCTTTGCTTTAATAAAGTTGTCCTTTGTTTCTGTCTTAGTTCTTTTGCTTTAATTTTGACCACTCTCTCCAAAGTGATGTTTTAGGGATGATCAGACATCAACACATCAGAAGGAGTACTCTGCAGGTTTCTCACTGTTGTAGGAAGAGATTACAAATAAGAAAAGGGAATAGGCTAGAAACCAAATCCTGTGGTTTTGGATTAGAACCAGAGGTATCAGTATGAATTCATGATTTTTAATATATTTACTGATAGATACAGTAATATAGATGTGTGTGTATACATGGGCAGTAGACACACATATACTTCTTAGCCCTCTCTGCTGAGAGGCCCTAGAAACAGTGATACCCTAGCAGCAATGAGCATACCTACCACCCAGATTTTGGTTTCGAGATGCCATTCTTCAGCAAAAGAAACCAAAGCTCCGGAGAAATGACTGATGCCAGAGATGGGATGGGAAAAATACAACTGAGCCTGAAACATCTTGTGGCCAGGAAGTAAAGAAGCTCTCAAAAAATGATAGGGGTATATCACAGTGACACAGGAACCAGCTTGAAGGGGTTCCCAATGGCCAAAGCTGGTTCAATTTAAGCAACAAAGTAAAATAAAGATAGTATTAGATTAGGACCCGTAAAATAAATATCTGTGAGTCCATACTGGTATAGATAAATAATTGAACTAATAAATAGAGTAGAAGGGACAGCTCTTTTTACTATAGAATACTAGTTAATAATTGCAGAAGAGTAAGAGAAATAGGAAATCAACATTACCACACACCACAGTAATAATTGTTGCAGGCAAGAAGCATTAATGGATGCTAACATTAATGGGTAAAAGTTTGATGTAATAGAGGATATTTGCATAATCTGCAGATATCTCTCCACAGGATACTTATAATTTACAAATGGAAAAATAACCACTTCACAGTGGCGAAATCTGGCAGACACCACTTTAGCCGTGTGATGAACATTAGTATTACCAGCAAGTAGTAAAACATCAATATCACCTTCCCCATGCACTGAGAAGGGTATCACTTCTCTGGTATTCTAGCCAAAAATGCATATAACCTCATTCTAAAGAGAGAACATCAGATAAACCCAAATTGAAAGGTATTCTGCAAAATAATTGGCCTGGACTATTGAAGAGACTCAAGGTCATGAAAGACAAAAAAAAAGCTAGAGGATCTGTCACTGATGAAAGGAGACTAAGGATCCTAGATTGCATCCTGGACCAGAAGAAGGAGATTAGTGAGGAAAATGGCTAAATTTAAATAAAATCTGTAGATTACTTAATAATGTTATGCCAAAGTGAATTTCCTTATTTCAGTGTTTGTACTATAGTTACATAGCAGGGTGAAAGGTACATGAGAACTCTGTATATTTTTGCAACTTTTAGGTAGGTCTAACATTATTTCAAAATAAAAAGGGTTTAGTTTTTTTTTCTTTTTTTTTTTTTAGAGGAAGGGACTTGGAAAGATGGCTTCTAAGGTCTTTTCCATCCAGCATTACTATTCTGTGATACAATTATGCAAAATGAAGAATGGCAAAGATTTAAGCACTTTTCTTTCCTGCCTGTCAATTAAGAAATATATTGTGACAGCTGAAAATAGGATCAGATTCTAAACTGTCATTTAGTTCAGTAGGATATGTCCTGAATAACTACTGTTTCGACTAGTCCTATACTGCGTAAGATGGTCCTTGCCTCCGGGATGGTCACAATCTACTGGTGGAGGTGGTGTGATCTTCCCTTTCAGTCACTTAGATTACTAAGGTCTCTCTTCCTTCATGTTTTAAAATAATAGAGTTGGGTAGAATGATATAGAAATTGGTAAGTCTTGGAAACCTATCTAAGAGTGAACCCTCAAAGTGGGTTCCAGAATTATCCAATCTGGGTGCCTGATGAGAATGATGAACATTAAATAAGATTTTTAAAAAACCCTAGGAGAGCTTTGATATTAAACACTTCTCGTGTGAGGGACCAATAGAGCATTCACATTAAGATTACCACCAGATAATTGGGTATTTCATTGTAGGGTAATACGAAGATGCATGTATTTGAAAACAAAGGGTATCATAATTCTGACATTCCCTTAATGCTCATTTGCTAGATGACTGTACTGAATTAAGCCTATAGTTGTATACTCCCATTATGACAAATTTTTGAATAATGAATTGGTGTGTTTCATTTAGCAAGTACTTACTGTTGAGAAGTAAATATTTTAGGAAATGTAATGCAGTTAAGTCAGAAATTGTGACTTAAGTTCTAAGCTCCATTAATAAAGATAATTTTTGATTCTTGGGTATTTGACGGCCTGTTTCAATGCCTCTCCCATTGTGGATGCGCAGGTTCAGCGGCCATGGCTCATGGGCCCAGCCGCTCCGCGGCATGTGGGATCCTCCCGGACCGGGGCACGAACCCACGTCACCTGCATCGGCAGGCAGACTCTCACCCACTGCGCCACCAGGGAAGCCCTATTTTTTGTTTAAGTGTAACTCTGAATCAATAAAAATGTGTAAATGAATTGAAGTCTTAGTGCCACTATATATTTGATGAACAAATTTAAGAAATTGATTTTCACCATCATAATTTTTAACAAAAGTCTTAACCCTAATGCTTTTGTGAGTGTGATTGTCATCTATGGAAGATTAGGAGTTGTGTGTCTTATTTCTACAGTAGGAACATACAACATATATGCAGTTTTCAAGTCTCCACAGAGTTGAAAAGCCAACGTGGGTACTCTACTTTGAAACGTGTATGCTGTGGGCCTAAGGTGTTTTTTAATCTTTCATCTCTTTCTTTTTTTTTTCCTTTAACATCTTTATTGGAGTATAATTGCTTTACAATGTTGTGTTAGTTTCTGCTGTATAACAAAATAAATCAGCTATATGCTATATGTATATCCCCATATCCCCTCCCTCTTGCGTCTCCCTCCCACCCTCCTTATCCCACCCCTCTAGGTGGTCTCAAAGCACCGATCTGATCTCCCTGTGCTATGCAGCTGCTTCCCACTAGCTATCCATTTTACATTTGGTAGTATATATGTGTCCATGCCACTCTCTCACTTCGTCCCAGCTTAACCCTTCCCCCTCCCCGTGTCCTCAATTTCATTCTCTGCATCTTTGTCTTTATTCCTGTCCTGCCCCTAGGTTCATCAGAACCTTTTTTTTTTTTTAGATTCCATATATATATGGGTTAACGTATGGTATTTGTTTTTCTCTTTCTGACTTACTTCACTCTGTATGAAAGACTCTAGGTCCATCCACCTCACTACAAATATCTCAATTTTGTTTCTTTTTATGGCTGAGTAATATTCCATTGTAAATATGTGCCACATCTTCTTTATCCATTCATCTGTCGATGGACACTTAGGTTGCTTCCATGTCCTGGCTATTGTAAATAGTGCTACAATGAACATTGTGGTACATGTCTCTTTTTGAATGACGGTTTTCTCAGGATATATGCCCAGTAGTGGGATTGCTGGGTCGTTTGGTAGTTCTATTTTTAGTTTTTTAAGGAACCTCCATACTGTTCTCCATAGTGGCTGTATCAGTTTACATTCCCACCAACAGTGCAAGAGGGCTCCCTTTTCTCCACACCCTCTCCAGCATTTATTGTTCGTAGATTTTTTGATGATGGCCATTCTGACCGGTGTGAGGTAATACCTCATTGTAGTTTTGATTTGCATTTCTCTAATGATTAGTGATGTTGAGCATTGTTTCATGTGTTTGTTGGCAATCTGTATATCTTGTTTGGAGAAATGTCTGTTTAGGTCTTCTGCCCATTTTTGGACTGGGTTGTTTTTCTGATACTGAGCTGCATGAGCTGCTTGTATATTTTGGAGATTAATCCTTTGTCAGTTGTTTCGTTTGCAAATATTTTCTTCTATTTTGAAGGTTTTCTTTTCATGTTGTTTATGGTTTCCTTTGCTGTGCAAAAGCTTTTAAGTTTCATTAGATCCCATTTGTTTATTTTTGATTTTATTTCCATTTCTCTAGGAGGTGGGTCAAAAAGGATCTTGCCATGATTTATGTCACAGAGTGTTCTGCCTATGTTTTCCTCTAAGAGTTTGATAGTGTCTGGCCTTACATTTAGGTCTTTAATCCATTTTGAGTTTATTTTGGTATATGGTGTTAGGAAGTGTTCTAACTTCATTCTTTTACATGTAGCTCTCCAGTTTTCCCAGCACCACTTATTGAAGAGGCTGTCTTTCCTCCATTGTATACTCTTGCCTCCTTTATCAGAGATAAAGCGACGGGCTTCCCTGGTGGTGCAGTGGTTGAGGGTCCGGCTGCCGATGCAGGGGACTCGGGTTTGTGCCCCAGTCTGGGAAGATCCCACATGCCGCGGAGCAGCTGGGCCCGTGAGCCATGGCTGCTGAGCCTGCGCATCTGGAGCCTGTGCTCCGCAACAGGAGAGGCCACAACAGTGAGAGGCCCGCATACTGCAGAAAGAAAACAAAAACAAAAAAACAAAAAAGATAAAGCGACCATATGTGCGTGGGTTTATCTCTGGGCTTTCTATCCTGTTCCATTGATCTGTATTTCTGTTTTTGTGCCAGTACCATACTGTCTTGATTACTGTAGCTTTGTAGTATAGTCTGAAGTCAGGGAGCCTGATTCCTCTAGCTCCATTTTTCTTTTTCAAGATTGCTTTGGCTATTTGGAGCCTTTTGTGTTTCCATACAAATTGTGACATTTTTTGATGGAGGAGGGAGGAGATATGAGGATGTATGTATATGTATAGCTGATTCACTTTCTTATAAAGCAGAAACTAACACACCATTGTAAAGCAATTGTACTCCAATAAAGATGTTAAAAAAAAAAAGAAGCTGGGCTTCCCTGGTGGCACAGTGGTTGAGAGTCCGCCTGCCGATGCAGGGGACACAGGTTCATGCCCGGATCTGGGAAGATCCCACATGCCGCGGAGCGGCTAGGCCCGTGAGCCATGGCTGCTGAGCCTGCGCGTCTGGAGCCTGTGCTCCACAACGGGAGAGGCCACAACAGTGAGAGGCCCACGTAACGCAAAAAAAAAAAAAAGCCTTGGCTCTGGGGGCAGAGTTTAGGTGGGGGTTGGAACTTAGGGGTGGGGCTTTGGGTGGGGTGGGACCTAGGCGATTGGGGAGGCGATGTTCAATCGTGGGGCGGGGCCTCTGCTTAGGACCTGCTCGGAAGGTGGGGAGGCAGCACGTGGAAAAGAGGGCCTCTGTAGTGTGGGGTTCCCGAGTTTGGAGGTAGGGCCCTGAGTGAGGGTGTTTGGGTTCAGTTTAGGCTCAGTTCATTGGAGGGGGTCTCCAAATGTAGAGGTAGGGCCCTGGGTGGGGTGTAGGGGCAGGGCTTGGGCTCTGCACGGCAAGAGAAAGGCTCCAAGGGCAGAGGGTTAGTTAGGCCCAGGAGCCCAACAGGCTTTCCGGTCCTAAGTGGACAGGGAAGGCACTGGCCCTGTTCCCTTCTGTTCCTTCACGCCCCCCACCACCGTCTCCCCCAGGGTCTCCCCCGTGGCCACTGGACCCCTAACTGTGGGTGCATCCCTCTGGATGTAGGAACTCCTCCCCTCCCTCTGCTACCCCTCAGGGGTGCTGGTCCCAGAGGTCTGGCGTTTACTTTTGCTCCCCCTTCCCTCCCTCCCACTCCCTCAGGACCCTCGTGGCTGGAGGGGGCCTCTGTCAGCAGAGGATCAGGCCCGGGATCTCAGCAGGTTCCTAGAGGTCCAAGTAGGCAGGGGAAACCTGGCCATGCTCCCTTTTGATCCTCTGCCCTCCCAATGGTTCCCCAATTTCCCGCTTCCGGCGTGGGATCCCTTCCCCTCCGCCAGCAGCCCCTCAGGGGCGCCAGTCCCACCCCGCCTCCACTTCTCTTCCCCCTTCACTCCCCCTGCACCCCATGTCCTACCCAGTCACTGGGGGTTCCTCCCATCCCCTTAGGTGTCCGTGATCCCCCACCAGTACCTGGTAGGTGCCCTAGTTGTGAGGAGACAGGAATTCCGTGTCCTCCTAGTACGCCATCTTGACTCCCTCTTTCATCTCTTTTAAGGATCAAATATCATTAGAAAAATAAGCCATGGGCATTACATATGTGGTCTGGTGAAATTCAATATTCACAATGACAATTCAGAATATGAGCTCCTTAGGGGAAAGTTAACCCCACCACTCTAACTTTGCATCGAAATATCTTAAAGTGTGCCATTGGTTTTATGAAAAGGTTTTGATCTACACTTCAAGTTTAAGTTCAAAAGAAAAGCTACATTTTAAAGTGTATTCCTTTTCTGGGTATATTTACTTTGAACTATAGCATATAGTTTTTCTCATAAATCTAACCTGCCACTATCTGTTTTTAAGACTTTGTAAACTTCAAGTGGTTATGATGTGTGAAGTTTGGATTAAACTAAAATTTTTAGAAAACACATGTTATATATTTTGATTGTTTTGAATTTTAACATGGGCCAGTCAAAAACTTGAGTGTCTCTCAAAGTAATATACTGTACTCTGTTACTACAAGAAATCACAGAAAATTGCCCTCTCCCATCATGTTAACAATAGACAAATGAAGCAGTTGTTCTCATTCTTAAATGTAGTGTTTGAAAAACTTGCACAATTTAATGAAAATGTCTCTACTCATAAAACTTAAAATGCTCACACATGGAAAAAGTCATAACGTTTTGGCAAATATTGCTCTGTTAGGAATGTGAGTGAGGTATACCTGCTTCATAACTAGAATTCTATATAAATGGCATGAAACTGTGGGGAAGAGCCAACTGAAAAGAAAACTCTGACAAAGGATGAGTTAATACTCTTAAAAAATGCAGATAGTTTTTACCCAAACATACTTTTTCTTTGACAAGGAAGAATTATAACATATACCCCTCTCCATCCCTTCTTTTTTTTTTTTCCAGGTGTAATTCTTGGATCATCATTTCTACTCAGTGTAAATGATTTTCTCCTTAAAACAAGTCTCAAAGAAAGAAGTCGGATTCTGATAGGACCATGTTGTGCTACTGCCAATCTGGAAGCTAAATGGTGTAAACACAGTGGCAATCCAGGCCCAGAACAGTCCGTACCAAAAATATCCATTGATTTAAGAGGAGGTCTGCTGCAGGTCTGTTGGGATTGGCCCCATTTTTCCCATAAGTTTTAAACTAGTCTTTGTTCATTGTTTGAACTGTTTCATTAAATTTTAAATCTTGGTGTGGTGAGAAAAGGGTATTGTCAGATTGCTGTTTTGCTAAACTTTTTTAACAGCTTTATTGAGATATAATTCACAAACCATACAGTTCACCTAATTAAAGAATACGATTCAGTGGTTTTTTACTATATTCACAGAGTCGTGTGGTCATCACAACAATCCATTTTAAAACATTTTCACACACCCACCTCCAAAACCCTTTATCCATTAGCATTCACTCCCCATTATCCTCCAGTTCCCTCTCCAGAACTAGGCAACCACTAACTATTTTCTGTCTCTATATATTTGACTTTTCTGGACATTTCATGTAAATAGAATCATATGAAATGTGGTCTTTGTGAATGGCTTCTTTCACTTAGCATAATGTTTTCAAGGTTCATTCATGTTTTTGCAGGTGCCACTGCTTTACTCCTTTTTATGACCAAATAATATTCCATTGTATGGATATACCTCATTTTATTTATCCATTCAGCAATTGGTGATGTTTAGATTCTTTCCACTTTTAGCTATTATGAATAATGCTGCTATGAATATTTGTGTACAAGTTTTGTGTGGACATGTTTGGAATTTCTGAGTCAATAAACTTTTTTCTATGTGTAGACTTTTCTAATTACAAAGTAGTCAGCCTGTCTCAAGCAGTGTCATCAGCAATAATTTAAGAACCATTTCCTAATGACAGGTCATTAGCTATTATGATGTCTGATGGCTAACATGATATATAACCTTACATTGCAACCTTTTATGCATTTGATTTGCAGCCAAGTATTGAATGTGTGAGGGTATCCAACTTATTTCTTGATAATTTTCTATTTGGATAGAATTTGAATGTGTTCTTTTTTTTTTTTTAACATCTTTATTGGAGTATAATTGCTTTACAATGTTGTGTTAGTTTCTGCTTTACAACCAAGTGAATCAGCTAAATGCATACGTATATCCCCATGTCCCCTCCCTCTTGCACCTCCCTCCCACCCTCCCTATCCCACCCCTCTAGGTGGTCACAAAGCACTGAGCTGATCTCCCTGTGCTATGCAGCTGCTTCCCACTACCTATCTATTTTACATTTGGTAGTATATATATATATGTCAGTGCCACCCCATGTCCTCAAGTCCATTCTCTACATCTGCGTCTTTATTCCTGTCCTGCCCCTAGGTTTGTCAAAACCTTTTTTTTTTAGATTACATATATATGTGTTAGTGTACGGTATTTGTGTTTCTCTTTCTGACTTACTTCACTTCGTATGACAGACTGTAGGTCCATCCACCTCACTCCAAATAACTCAGTTTCGTTTCTTTTTATGGCTGAGTAATATTCCATTGTATATATGTGCCACATCTTCTTTATCCATTCATCTGTTGATGAACACTTAGGTTGCTTCCATGTCCTGGCTATTGTAAATAGAGCTGCAGTGAACATTGTGGTACATGACTCTTTTTGAATTATGGTTTTCTCAGGGTATATATGCCCAGTAGTGGGATTGCTGGGTCGTGTGGTAGTTCCATTTTTAGTTTTTTAAGGAACCTCCATACTGTTCTCCATAGTGGCCGTATCAATTTACATTCCCACCCACAGTGCAAGAGGGTTCCCTTTTCTCCACACGCTCTCCAGCATTTATTATTTGTAGATTTTCTGATGATGGCCATTCTGACCCGTGTGAGGTGATACCTCATTGTAGTTTTGATTTGCATTTCTCTAATGATTAGTGATGTTGAACATCCTGTCATGTGTTTGTTGGCAATCTGTATATCTTCTTTGGAGAAATATCTATTTAGGTCTTCTGCCCATTTTTGGACTGGGTTATTTGTTTTTTTGATATTGAGCTCCACGAGCTGCTTGTATATTTTGGAGGTTAATCCTTTGTCAGTTGCTTCATTTGCAAATATTTTCTCCCATTCTGAGGGTTGTCATTTCGTCTTGTTTATGGTTTTCATTGCTGTGCAAAAGTTTTAAGTTTCATTATTTTTGTTTTTATTGCGATTTCTCTAGGAGGTGGTTCAAAAAGGGTCTTGCTGTGATTTATGTCAGAGTGTTCTGCCTATGTTTTCCTCTAAGAGTTTTATAGTGTCTGGCCTTACATTTAGGTCTTTAATCCATTTTGAGTTTATTTTTGTGTATGGTGTTAGGGAGTGTTCTAATTTCATTCTTTTACGTGTAGCTCTCCAGTTTTCCTGGCACCACTTATTGAAGAGTCTGTCTTTTATCCATTGTATATTCTTGCCTCCTTTATCAAAAATAAGGTGACCATACGTGTGTGGGTTTACCTCTGGGCTTTCTATCCTGTTCCGTTGATCTATATTTCTGTTTTTGTGCCAGTACCATACTGTCTTGATTACTGTAGCTTTGTAGTATAGTCTGAAGTCCAAGAGCCTGATTCCTCCAGCTCTGTTTTTCTTTCTCAAGACTGCTTTGGCTATTCGGGGTCTTTTGTGTTTCCATACAAATTGTGAAATTTTTTGTTCTAGTTCTGTGAAAAATGCCATTGGTAGTTTGTTTTTTGTTGTTTTTTTTTTCCATTTTGACTTTTAATTGTAATATTCTCCTTAAGAGCCAAAGCAGATGTCACCATTAATGATGTTAGTGTTTCTCTAGGTATGAGAAGATGCAAGAATTTCGGCTCAAAAACTCTTCTCCTGAAAATATCTAGCTATCTGAAGGCCTGTTCTGCCAGTTTTTCCCAGAGCGCAGACTGCCTCATTCCTGATGTCCACTGTGAACTCCTTTCAGGGGGTATTGAAGGTCAGCAACTGCAGTGGCTCATTATTTAATCTTTGTAGAGACAGACAGCAAGTGCCAATGGCAAGTGCTGCTTTCCAGTCAGCAGGGCCCTTTCATGGTCATAACTTTGACCATGGTTTGGGGCGGGGGCATTTCATGACCATTTCAATCCATGGGGCTAGGAATGCTCATTCCAAGGCCTGGAAAAGAGTTTTCTGATAGGCTACTCAATGTGCTCTTACTGGACTAGGCCTTAGGGGTAGCCAAAAAGTCTCTGGACCACCTGTCTTACTAGTCTCTTACAGTCCAGGAAAATATTCCCTCTTGTTGCTTCTTCCCATATCTAGAGTTACACTATTACCATCATTGATCTTACATGGAACCATATATCATCATTTTATGACAGGCTCAGTCACACATTTGGTAATGTAAGAAACAACAATTTTGTAAAACAGGTAAAATACAAATAACATAGCTAGCAGTATTAGTGAAGTCATAAGTAAGAGTTAAGCAAGCTTTCATTAGGTTGGCCCAGTATATCCCAGGTTGTCTGACTTAGTCTGTTCTGTACCAATCCTTATCTTTAAGGTAAATTTTATATTGGCACTATCCTTAAGACACCCAGCCCAGTTTCCTAGTGTTACTAGACTGATTATCCTTACTATGATTTAATTGTTCCCAGCATAGAGGAGCCTTTAAACTTAAATTACCATGGCCTGGTGTTAACTACATAAATCCATCCCATAATTGTGGGAGGTCTTATTCCTTGGCTGAAATTTTGCTTGTTGCTATGATTGATCCTGAGTAATAAAGAAAAATTTATGGCCAGAGTCAGAGTAGGATCATTAATTGGCTAGGTGAGGGGAGCCCACCTAGTAATATTAATAGTGGCCTAAATAGGACTATAATTTCTCTCTTCTAGAATAAATTTCCTAAGAGCCAACCAATTAGAGCCTTGGAGTAGAGAAATCCACTAAGGTAACCCAGAAGTACTAGACACAGGTAATTGGCCACAAACCCAACAACTGGATTGATTTTTAAAACTAGCACAGGGAAAAAAAAAAAAAAAAAAAACTAGCATAGGATCGTGCCCATGATTGATAGGAAAACATTTGATTCATATGCAAGGGTCCAAGAAGTCAAGAAAACATTATAAATGGTCATACGAGTTAGGTCCAGGATCTTGGGCAAGCTGTCTACTTCTGATGTCGTCTTCTTCTCATCCTGGTATGAGTGTAGTTTGTCTTTTGTTTGAGCATTGTTTTAAGGTGATTTTGAGGTCAGCCACACTCTCCATAGGCCAGTCCACTGCAGGGGCCCTTTGTGAGTGGAAATTAATCCAGGAGTCATTCCCTTCAGTTTCATGAGCTAGTTAAGAGTACCTGATAAGTGTCCTTCCGTCCAGGTTGGAGATAGTCTTTAAATTATGTCTGTTCCAGCATGCACAATCTCCTGGTTTCAGGTCCTGTGGCATCTAATCTTCATTCAAAGACAGATTACTAAGATAAACTTCCGAAACAAACTTAGAGTGTCCTTCAGTTAAACTTTACATTAATATAGCATGACAGCAGGGAACTACCTAGGACGTAAGTCTTAATAAATACAGACCCCCCCCCATTAACAAAACCAGAATTTAATATTCACTGAAACATAATCTTTTTCTCTCTAAAATTACCATCATTTTTACCAAATGTAACCAAATAAAGAGTAGTTTGTTTGCAAAATAAGTCTGGTCTCAGTAAACTTGGCCTGATGATTTATATAACTATAATTGATTATATAGACTTCTTGTGTGTGTGTGTGAAATTTTGATAAGGAGTCTCATACTGAACTTTTAAAAGATCTCTCAGGGCTAGGAAAGTCATACCAAGGGTTTATCACACATTTTGCCTAACAGATCTAGGTGAATTCCTCACTTTTCTTTTTTTTTTTAATTTAATTTTATTTTTTTATACAGCAGGTTCTTATTAATCATCAATTTTATACACATCAGTGTATACATGTCAATCCCAATCGCCCAATTCATCACACCACCACCACCACCCCGTGGCTTTCCCCCCTTGGTGTCCATACGTTTGTTCTCTACATCTGTGTCTCAATTTCTGCGCTGCAAACCAGTTCATCTGTACCATTTTTCTAGGTTCCACATATATGTGTTAATATACGATATTTGTTTTTCTCTTTATGATATACTTCACTCTGTATGACACTCTCTAGATCCATCCACGTCTCAACAAATGACCCAATTTTATTCTTTTTTATAGCTCAGTAATATTCCATTGTATATATGTAACACATCTTCTTTATCCATTCGTCTGTCGATGGACATTTAGGTTGCTTCCATGACCTGGCTATTGTAAATAGTACTGCAATGAACATTGGAGTACATGTGTCTTTTTGAATTATGGTTTTCTCTCGGTATATGCCCAGTAGTGAGATTGCTGGACCATATGGTAATTCTATTTTTAGTTTTTTAAGGAACCTCCATACTGTTCTCCATAGTGGCTGTATCAATTTACATTCCCATCAACAGTGCAAGAGGGTTCCCTTTTCTGCACACCCTCTCTAGCATTTGTTGTTTGTAGATTTTCTGATGATGCCCATTCTAACTGGTATGAGGATACACCTCATTGTAGTTTTGATTTGCATTTCTCTAATAGTGATGTTGAGCAGCTTTGCATATGCTTCTTGGCCATCTGTATATCTTCTTTGGAGAAATGTCTGTTTAGATCTTCTGCCCATTTTTGGATTGGGTTGTTTGTTTTTTTTAATATTGAGCTGCATGAGCTGTTTATATATTTTGGAGATTAATCCTTTGTCCATTGATTCGTTTGCAATATTTTCTCCCATTCTGAGGGTTGTCTTTTTGTCTTGTTTATGGTTTCCTTTGCTTTTAAGTTTCATTAGGTCCCATTTGTTTATTTTTGTTTTTAATTCCATTACTCTAGGAGGTGGATCAAGAAATATCTTGCTGTGATTTATGTCAAAGAGTGTTCTTCCTGTGTTTTCCTCTAAGAGTTTTATAGTGCCCGGTCTTACATTAAGGTCTCTAATACATTTTGAGTTTATTTTTGTTATGGTGTGAGGGAGTGTTCTAATTTCATTTTCTTATATGTAGCGGTCCAGTTTTCCTGGCACCACTTATTGAAGAGACTGTCTTTTCTCCATTGTATATCTTTGCCTCCTTTGTCATAGATTAGTTGACCATAGGTGCGTGGGTTTACCTCCGGGCTTTCTATTTGTTCCATTGATGTGTGTTTCTGTTTTTGTGCCACTATCATATTGTCTTGATTACTATAGCTTTGTAGTATAGTCTGAAGTCAGGAGGTCTGATTCCTCCAGCTCCATTTTTTTCTCTCAAGACTGCTTTGGCTATTCGGGGTTTTTGATGTCGCCATACAAATTTTAAGATTTTCTGTTCTAGTTCCATAAAAAATGCCATTGGTAATTTGATAGGGATTGAATTGAATCTGTAGATTACTTTGGGTAGTATAGTCATTTTCACAGTATTGCTTCTTTCAATCCAAAAGCATGGTATATCTCTCCATCTGTTGGTATCATCTTTAATTCCTTCATCAGTGTCTTATAGTCTTCTGCATACAGGTCATTTGTCTCCCTAGGTAGGTTTATTCCTAGGTATTTTATTCTTTTACTTGCAATGGTAAATGGGAGTGTTTCCTTAATTTCTCTTTCAGATTTTTCATCATTACTGTATAGGAATGCAAGAGATTTCTATGTATTAATTTTGTATCCTGCAACTTTACCAGATTCATTAATTAGCTCATTAATTAGTTTTTGGGTGGCATCTTTAGGATTCTCTATAGTATCATGTCATCTGCAAACAGTGGCAGTTTTACTTCTTTTCCAATTTGTATTCCCTTTATTTCTTTTTCTTCTCTGATTGCTGTGGCTAGGACTTCCAAAACTATGTTGAATAATAGTGGTGAGAGTGGACATCCTTGTCTCGTTCCTGATCTTAGAGGAAATGCTTTCAGTTTTTCACCATTGAGCATGATGTTTACTGTGGGTTTATCATATATGGCCTTTATTATGTTGAGGTAGGTTCCCTCTATGCCCACGTTCTGGAGAGTTTTTATCATAAATGGGTGCTGAATTTTCTCAAAAGATTTTTCTGCATCTATTGAGATGATCATATGGTATTTCAATTTGTTAATATGGTGTGTCACATTGTTAATCAATTTGTTAATATGGTGTATCACATTGACTGATATGTGTATATTGAAGAATCCTTGCATCCCTGGGATAAATCCCACTTGATCATGGTGTATGATCCTTTTAATATGTTGTTGAATTCCTTTTACTAGTATTTTGTTTAGGATTTTTGCATCTATATTCATCAGTGATATTGGTCTGTAATTTTCTTTTTTTGTAGTATCTGTGTCTGGTTTTGGTATCAGAGTAATGGTGGCCTCATAGAATGAGTTTGGGAGTGTTCCTTCCTCCGCAATTTTTTGCAAGAGTTTGAGAAGGATGGGTGTTAGCTCTTCTCTAAATGTTTGACAGAATCCACCTGTGAAGCCATCTGATCCTGGACTTTTGTTTGTTGGATGATTTTTAATCACAGTTTCAATTTCACTACTTGTGATTGGTCTGTTCATATTTTCTATTTCTTCCTGGTTCAGTCTTGGAAGTTTATACCTTTCTAAGAATTTGTCCATTTCTTCCAGGTTGTCCATTTTACTGGCACAGAGTTGCTTGTAGTAGTCTCTTAGGATGCTTTGTATTTCTGCGATGTCTGTTGTAACTTCTCCTTTTTCATTTCTAATTTTATTGATTTGAGTCCTCTCCCTCTTTTTCTTGATGAGTCTACCTAATGGTTTATCAATTTTCTTTATCTCCTCAAAGAAACAGCTTTTACTTTTATTCATTTTTGCTATTGTTTTCTTTGTTTCTTTTTCATTTATTTCTGCTCTGATCTTTATGATTTCAGTCTTTTTGCTAACTTAGGGTTTTGTTTGTTCTTCTTTCTCTAGTTCCTTTAGGTATAAGGTTAGATTGTTTATTAGAGATTTTTCTTGTTTCTTGAGGTAGGCTTGTATAGCTATAGACTTCCCTCTTAGAACTCTTTTGCTGCAACCCATAGGTTTTGGATCATCATGTTTCCATTGTCATTTGTCTCTAGGTATTTTTTGATTTCCTCTTTGATTTCTTTAGTGATCCTTTGGTTATTTAGTAATGTATTCTTTAGCCTGCATGTGTTTCTTTTTTTTAGGTTTTTTTCCCTGTAATTCATATCTAGTCTCATAGCATTGTGTTCAGAAAAGTTGCTTGATATGATTTCAATTTTCTTAAATTTACTGAGGCTTGATTTGTGACCCAAGGTGTGATATATCCTGGAGAATGTTCTGTGCACACTTGAGAAGAAAGTGTAATCTGCTGTTTTTGGATGGAATGTCCTATAAATATCAGTTAAATCTACCTGGTTTATTGTATCATTTAAAGCTTCTGTTTCCTTATTTATTTTCATTTTGTATTATCTGTCCATTGGTGTAATTGAGGTGTTAAAGTCCCCCACTGTTATTGTATTACTGTCGATTCCCTCTTTTATAGCTGTTAGCAGTGGCCTTATATATTGAGGTGCTCCTATGTTGGGTCCATATATACTTATAATTGTTATATCTTCTTGGATTGTACCCTTGATCATTATGTAGTGTCCTTCTTTGTCTCTTGTGATATTTTTATTTTAAAGTCTATTTGATCTGATATGAGTACTGCTACTCCAGCTTTCTTTTTTTTTTTTTTTTTTTGCGGTATGCGGGCCTCTCACTGTTGTTGCCTCTCCTGTTGCGAGCACAGGCTCTGGACCTGCACACTCAGTGGCCATGGCTCATGGACCAGCCACTCTGCGGCATGTGGGATCTTCCGGGACCGGGGCACGAACCCGTGTCCCCTGCATTGGCAGGCAGACTCTCAACCACTGCACCACCAGGGAAGCCCTCCAGCTTTCTTTTGATTTGCATTGCATGGAATATCTTTTTCCATCCCCTCACGTTCAGTCTGTATGTGTCCCTAGGTCTGAAATGGGTCTCTTTTAGACAGTCTATATATGGGTCTTGTTTTCTTATCCATTCAGCAAGCCTGTGTCTTTTGGTTGAAGCATTTAATCCATTCACGTTTAAGGTATTTATTGATACGTATGTTCCTATGACTGTTTCCTTAATTGTTTTGGGTTTGTTTTTGTGGGTCATTTTCTTCTCTAGTGTTTCCCACTTAGAGAATTTCCTTTAGCATTTGTTGTAGAGCTGGTTTGGTGGTGCTGAATTCTCTTAGCTTTTGCTTCTCTGTAAAGCTTTTGATTTCTCCATCAAATCTGAATGAGATCCTTGCTGGGTAAAGTACTCTTGGTTGTAGGTTCTTCCCTTTCATCACTTTAAGTATATCTTGCCACTCCCTTCTGTCTTGAAGAGTTTCTACTGAGAAATCAGCTGTTAACCTTATGGGAGTTCCCTTGTATGTTATTTGTCATTTTTCCCTTTCTGCTTTCAATAATTTTCTTTCTCCTTAATTTTTGCCAGTTTGATTACTATGTGTCTTGACGTGTTTCTCCTTGGGTTTATCCTGTATGGGACTCACTGCACTTCCTCCACTTGGGTGGCTATTTCCTTTCCCATGTTAGGGAAGTTTTCGACTAATCTATTCAAATTTTTCTCTGCTCCTTTCTCTCTCTCTTCTCCTTCTGGGACCCCTATCATGCGAATGTTGTTGCGTTTAATGTTGTCCCAGAGGTCTCTTAGGCTGTCTTCATTTCTTTTCATTCTTTTTTCTTTATTCTGTTCCGCAGCAGTGTATTCCACCATTCTGTCTTCCAGGTCACTTATCTGTTCTTCTGCTTCAGTTTTTCTGCTATTGATTCCTTCTAGTGTAGTTTTCATTTCCGTTACTGTATTGTTCATCTCTGTTTGTTTGTTCTTTAATTCTTCTAGGTCTTTGTTAAACATTTCTTGCATCTTCTCGATCTTTGCCTCCATTCTTTTTCTGAGGTCCTGGATCATCTTCACTATCATTATTCTGAATTCTTTTCTAGAAGGTTGCCTATCTCCACTTAATTTATTTTTTTTTCTGGGGTTTTATCTTGTTCCTTCATCTGGTACATAGCCCTCTGCCTTTTCATCTTGTCTATCTTTCTGTGAATGTGGTTTTTGTTCCACAGGCTGCAGGATTGTAGTGCTTGCTTCTGCTGTCTGCCGTGTGGTGGATGAGGCTATCTAAGAGGCTTGTGCAAGTTTCCTGGTGGGAGGGACTCGTGGTAGGTAGAGCTGACTGTTGCTCAGATGGGCAGAGCTCAGTAAAACTTTAATTCACTTGACTGCTGATGGGTGGTGCTGGATTCCCTGCCTTTTGGTTGTTTGGCCTGAGGCAACCCAACACTGGCGCCTACCTGGGCTCTTTGGTGGGGCTAATGGCAGACTCTGGGAGGCTTCACGCCAAGGAATACTTCCCAGAACTTCTTCTGCCAGTGTCCTTGTCCCCACGGTGAGCCACAGCCACCCCCCACCTCTGCAGGAGACCCTCCAACACTAGCAGGTAGGTCTGGTTCAGTCTCCTCTGTGGTCACTGCTCCTTCCTCTGGGTCCCGATGCACACGTTACTTTGTGTGTGCCCTCCAAGAGTGGAGTCTCTGTTTCCCCCAGTCTTGTCGAAGTCCTGCAATCAAATCTCACTAGCCTTCAAAGTCTGATTCTCTAGGAATTCCTCCTCCCGTTGCCAGACCCCCAGGTTGGGAAGTCTGATGTGGGGCTCAGAACCTTCACTCCAGTGGGTGGACTTCTGTGGTATAAGTGTTCTCCAGTCTGTGAGTCACCCACCCAGCAGTTATGAGATTTCATTTTGCTGTGATTGCACCCCTCCTACCGTCTCATTGTGGCTTCTCCTTTGTCTTTGGATGTAGGGTATCTTTTTTGTTGAGTTCCAGTATCTTCCCATTGATGATTGTGCAGCACCTAGTTGTGATTCTGTTGTTCTTACAAGAGGGAGTGAGAGCATGTCCTTCTACTCTGTCATCTTGGTTCAGGCCTCGCCATTGGTAGTTTGATAGGGATTGCATTCAGTTTGTAGGTTGCTTTGTGTCATATAGTCATTTTCATAATGTTGATTCTTCCTATTCAAGACACGTTATATCTCTCCAACTGTTTGTATCTTCTTTAATTTCTTTCCTCAGTGTCTTATAGTTTTCTGCGTACAAGTCTTTTGTCTCCTTAGGTAGGTTTATCCCTAGGTATTTTATTCTTTTTGTTGCAATGGTAAATGGGAGTGTTTTCTTAATTTCTCTTTCAGACTTTTCATCATTAGTGTATAGGAATGCAAGAGGTTTCTGTGCATTAATTTTGTATCCTGCTACTTTACCAAATTCATTGATTAGCTCTAGTAGTTTTCTGGTAGCATCTTTAGGATTCTCTATGTATCGTATCATGTCATCTGCAAACAGTGACAGCTTTACTTCTTCTTTTCCGATGTGGATTCCTTTTATTTCTTTTTCTTCTCTGATTGCTGTAGCTAAAACTTCCAAAACTATGTTGTATAATAGTGCTGAGAGTGGGCAACCTTGTCTTGTTTCCGATCTTAGTGGAAATGGTGTCAGTTTTTCACCATTGAGAATGATGTTGGCTGTGGGTTTGTCATATATGACCTTTATTTTGTTAAGGTAAGTTCCTCCTATGCCTGCTTTCTACAGAGTTTTTATCATAAATGGGTGTTGAATTTTGTCGAAAGCTTTTTCTGCACCTATTGAGATGATCATATGGTTTTTCTCCTTCAGTTTGTTTATATGGTTTATTACATTGATTGATTTCCGTATATTGAAGAATCCTTGCATTCCTGGGATAAACCCCACTTAATCATGGTGTATGATCACGTTATGTTAAAAGTAACGTGCTGTTGGGTTCTGTTTGTTACTATTTTGTTGAGGATTTTTGCCTTTGTGTTTATCAGTGATATTTGTCTGTAGTTTTGGTTTTTTGCGACATCTTTGTCTTCTTTTGGTATCAGGGTGATGGTGGCCTCGCAGAATGAGTTTGGGAGTGTTCCTCCCTCTGCTGTATTTTGGAAGAGTTTGAGAAGGCTATGTGTTAGCTCTCCTCTAAATGTTTGATAGAATTCCCCTGTGAATCCTTCTGGTCCTGGGCTTTTGTTTATTGGAAGATTTTTAATCACCATGTAAATTCCAGTGCTTGTGATTGGTCTCTTTATATTTTCTATTTCTTCCTGGTTCAGTCTCAGGAGGTTGTGCTTTTCTAAGAATTTGTCCATTTCGTCCAGGTTGTCCATTTTATTGGCATAGAGTTGCTTGTAGTAATCCGTCATGATCTTTTGTATTTCTGCAGTGTCAGTTGTTACTTCTCCTTTATCATTTCTCATCCTATTGATTTGAGTCTTTTCCCTTTTTTTCTTGATGAGTCTGGCTAGTGGTTTATCAATTTTGTTTATCTTCTCAAAGAACCAGCTTTTAGTTTTATTGATCTTAGCTGTTGTTTCCTTCATTTCTGTTTCGTTTATTTCTGATCTGATCTTTATGATTTCTTTCTTTCTGCTATCTTTCCTGTTTTTTGTTCTTCTTTCTCTAATTGCTTTAGGTGTAAGATTAGGTGGTTTATTTGAGATGTTTCTTCTTTCTTGAGGGAGGATTGTATTGCTATAAACTTCCCTCTTAGAACTGCTTTTGCTGCATCCCATAGATTTTGGTTTGTCGTGCTCTCATTGTCATCTGTTTCTAGGTATTTTTTGATTTCCTCTTTGATGTCTTCAGTGATATCTTGGTTATTTAGTAGTTTATTGTTTAACCTCCATGTGTTTGTATTTTTTACAGATTTTTCCTGTACTTGACATCTAGTCTCATAACGTTGTGGTCTGAAAACATACTTGATATGATTTCAGTTTTCTTAAATTTACCAAGGCTGGATTTGTGACCCAAGATATGATCTATCCTGGAGAATGTTCCATGAGCACTTGAGAAGAAAGTGTATTCTGTTGTTTTTGGATGGAATGTCCTGTAAATATCAATTAAGTCCATCTTGTTTAATGTATCATTTAAATCTTGTGTTTCCTTATTTATTTTCTTTGTTTCGGTGGGTTGTGTAGGCTTTCTGGTGGAGGGGACTGGTGCCTGTGTTCTGGTGGATGAGGCTGGATCTTGTCTTTCTGGTGGGCAGGACCACATCTGGTGGTGTGTTTTGGAGTGTCTCTGAACTTAGGCAGCTTCTCTGCTAGTGGGATGGGTTGTGTTCCTGTCTTGCTAGTTGTTTGGCTTAGGGTGTCCAGCACTCTAGCGTGCTGGTTGTTGAGTGGAGCTGGGTCTTAGCGCTGAGATGGAGATCTCTGGGAGAGCTTTCGCTGTTTGATATTACGTGGGGCCAGGAGGTATCTGGTGGACCAATGTCCTGAACTTGGCTGTCTCACCTCAGAGGGTCAGGCCTGACACCCAGCTGAAGCACCATGACTCTGTCAGCCACCCCCACTCAGAAGAAAAGGGAAAGACAGAAAGAAAGAAGGAAAAATAGATAAATAAGGTTATTAAAATAAAAAATAATATATTATTTTATATAAAAAATTTTTAAAGTAGTTAAAAAAAAAGGAAGAGCGAGCAACCAAACGCAAAAACAAATCCACCAATTATAACAAGCTCTAAAAACTATACAAGGAAAATAAAGGACAGACAGAACCCTAAGACAAATGGTAAAAGTAAAGCTATACAGACAAAGTCACACAAAGAAGCATACACATACACACTCACAAAAGGAGAAAAAGGAAAAATATATATACATAAAAAAATTTTAGAAAGGAAGAGAACAACCAAATCAATAAACAAATCTACCAATGATAATAAGCTGTAAATACCAAACTAAGATAAACATAAAACCAGAAACAAATTAGATGGCAGAAAACAAACCCAAAGTCTACAGTTGATCCCAATGTCCACCACCTCCGTTTTGGGATGATTCGTTGTCTATTCAGGTATTCCACAGATGCAGGTTACATCAAGTTGATTGTGGGGATTTAATCCACTGCTCCTAAGGCTGCTGGGAAAAATTTCCCTTTCTCTTCCTTGTTCGAACAGTTCCTGGGTTTCAGCTTTGGATTTGGCCCCACCTCTGCATGTCGGTCGCCTGAGGGCGTCTGTTCTTCACTCAGACAGGATGGAGTTAAAGGAGCAGCTGATAAGGGGGCTCTGGCTCACTCAGGCCAGGGGGAGGGACGGGTATGGAATGCGGGGCAAGCCTGTGGCGGCAGAGGCCGGCGTGAGGTTGCACCAGCCTGAGGCACGCCGTGCGTTCTCCCGGGGAAGTTGTCCCTGGATCACGGGATCCTGGCAGTGGCGGGCTGCAGAGGCTCCTGGGAAGGGAGGTGTGGACAGTGACCTGTGCTCGCACACAGGCTTCTTGGTGGCGGCAGCAGCAGCCTTAGCATTAAATGCCCATCTCTGGGGTCCGGGCTGATAGCTGCGGCTCACGCCCATCTCTGGAGCTCGTTTAGGCAGTGCTCTGAATCCCCTCTCCTTGCGCACCCCTAAACAGTGGTCTCTTGCCTCTCAGGCAGTTCCAGACATTTTCCCAGACTCCCTCCCGGCTAGCTGTGCCGCACTAGCCCCCTTTATGCTGTGTTCACGCAACCAACCCCAGTCCTCTCCCTGGGATCTGACCTCCGAAGCCTGAGCCTCAGTTCCCATTCCCCGCCTGCCCCGGCGGGCGAGCACACAAGCCTCTCGGGCTGGTGAGCGCCGGTCGGCGCCGATCCTCTGTGCGGGAATCTCCCCGCTTTGCCCCCCGCGCCCCGGTTGCTGCGCTGTCCCCCGCGGCTCCGAAGCTCCCCCACCACCCCCCGTCTTTGCCAGTGAAGGGGCTTCCTAATTTGTGGAAACTTTTCCTCCTTCACAGCCCCCTCCCAGAGGTGCAGATCCCATCCCTACTCTTTTCTCTCTGTTTTTTTTTTCTTTTTTCTCTTGCCCTACCCAGGTATTTGGGGAGTTTCTTGCCTTGTGGGAAGTCTGAGTTCTTCTGCCAGCGTTCAGTAGGTGTTCTGTAGGAGTTGTTCCACATGTACATGTGTTTTTGATGTAGTTGTGGGGAGGAAGGTGATCTCCACATCTTACTCCTCTGCCATCTTGAAGCTATCCTGAATGTGTTCTTTATATGATTTGATGTTCCCCAAATTTGACACAAATCTAAAAAGCTTGAGGAATTCAGAGTTATAGAAAATGGCAATTACTAATTTGTTAATAGTGGAGGCATATTAAATATGAATTTCTTGTCTTCATCTAAAAGTTGTCTTGCCTCACCTTTTTCACCAGTTTTCTTAGTGACACAGAGGTAGATGTAGGGGAGCCCACTAACTTATTGCTTTACTTTGATTGGTTTGGAGATTTTCAGTATCTGTTATAAATTTTCATACATTTACTCAGCATGTGATTTTGTGTTGTTCTATCAAGAATAGTAATTGTATTACCATTTTTCCAAGACAGCAAAGTAACTCCCCATTAAAAACAACAATGAGAGCAAAAACAAAGTATATCATCTCTACGTTATAAACTCTCTTTTGACATTTTAAAACCTGGAGCACAGTGTTTGACTCCCCAACTTGACTTTTCACCTATCTCTGTTTTTCAGGATTCAATAAAAATAAGATTGATGAGAAAAAAATAGACTTAGTATCATACCTCTTACTTTTATTTCTGAGATGCCTTAATTCCAGAGAGTAGGACTTAAACTGAGGGTTTAAAACTTACCCACAAAGCATAGGCTTATTCTTTTCTACGTCTGTATATTCTTTTCTTCTTTGCCATATTAGCTGGTCCTCTTAGAAATTATGGTTGTATTGCCTTTATCCAATACATTCAGAGAAATTAATATTATTGAAAATTTATGTCCTCTGACATTAATCATTATTACCCACTGGTCATACTTCCATTATAGACTAATATTCTTCACATGCAGAAAAAGGGAACGTGATCCTCTCTGTTAGATGTAACACCAAGAGTTTGTTCTGAAACTGTACCATAGCTCCTGTACAGTTGGTTCTCAAGGGCTGTGGAATACTGTCTGTTGGCACTTTCTCACTAAACACTGAAGTTGGGAGCCTTTTAAGTTCAGGTTCATTGAGCATCTTCTTTTTTTTTCTGAAGAGTGAAAGTGCAAAGAAAGGAACCCTATAATCAAGATGTGTTCATGTAATCTCATGACAAAATGTAGAAGCTATTCTACAATATTATTAACATTTTGGCCTAGAAGGATCTTCATATAGTCTCTCAGACTATAATGGATGTTCTTTTCCCTCTTAGCTAAGTTAATTCATAAACATTACCTCACATCAACATAATTTCATTATCAATTCAGCATTTAAAATTGATTGCTATCCACACAATATATGATATACTTGATTTTCTTGTTTTTATGTATTTACCCAAGAATAGAATTTCATCCCATAGGCCAATTGCTTCTTAAAAATTATAGTTTAATTATTATCAATAGTTCAATTAAATGTAATTACAACCTTGAACTAATTCAAATATGATTGTACCTAATTATTCTCATGAAGTGTTTGTGTGAAAGCCAGTAAAATTTTTCATATGATTTTAAAGGTTTTCTGGGGTCAAGAACATTTGAATTGCCTAGTTCTTCTACATGAATTACTCAATGGATACCTTAAAGAGGAGGGAAATTTTGAAGTGCAAGTTTCTGAAACAGTGCCGCAAATTCCATCTCCTGTGGAAAAAAATCAGATATTTAAAAGTGAACAAAGTTCAGATGACCTACGGACAGGTCTGTTTCAGTATATACAGGATGCTGGTAAGTAGCGATCACTTCAGTGTGATTGTGTGTGTGTTTGTTTATTTTACCTGCACATTCAGTAAATGATAACACATCGAGATCACTTGAAAAGTAAGTCAATACCTGCAGTACAAAAATAGTACATTGCCATTCAGTCTCTCTTAAGGGAAAATTCTTGATTTGTTCCTGTCTTAAACCATGTAAACATGATCAACCAGCTTCTTTATATTCTTTTCTTTTATACTCATAATTTTTTCTTGTGTAATAAACCAACATGTTCCCCTTCGAAAGCATACAATTAATTATACTTTCGTTTAACAGAACCTTTGAAAATGCCTGGTGTCTATGAAGTCTTGTTTTACAATGAAACCGAAGATAGCCCAGGGATGATGTTATGGAGATATCCAGAACCTAGAGTGCTCACCCTTGTACGCATAACTCCTGTGCCCTTCAACACCACAGAGGATCCAGATATTAGCACAGCAGACCTTGGTGATATGCTACAGGTATGGAATGACTCTTCATTTCAAAATAAAAGACAGTGTGGGAAAGTGCTGATTTGATCATAGGAAAAATGTTGCGAGCATACCTATCTTTTCCGTAAGTTGTATCAGAGAGAAATACACATGTATGTGCGTATACAAACACATACGTATGTACACATACACACACACACAAACACACACACACACGACACACACATACTAGAAATTGTATAATAAGAGAATAATGTCATTCAGATTCATGGTACATGGCAATCCTGAGAGTTCTTAATTCTACTCTTCAACCTGTTACAGGTAGCTTACATAGTCTCCAGCTAGTAATGGGACAAACAGCTGTCATTGAGTTCACCACACATTTTCTGAGGACCTACCATGTGCTCACACTCTTCAGCATTTTTAGAACTGTTCTATGAAATGAGATATGTCCCCATAAGGCCAGAAAGGATGACTTAATTTTCATTTCATTTCCCGAGCTGAAAATGGTCTTGGGCCTCGTGGTAGGCTGATAGGAAAACCATCTAACCAGTGATCATATTCTGTATGATTTTGTGGAAAGTTTGTTGCTTGTTATTTCCCTGAGTGTGGATAGCACTATATTATTATTCTACTTGTTAATATTCTACAGATCTGAATTTCTCCTAAAATTTGTTTTTCTCTTAGTTGTCCACCTATTACTAGATCACATAACCATCCACTCGAAGTCATTCCTGATTACTCTTTTTCCCTAACTGCTCACATCTAATTCATCAGTAAGTCGTGTCAGCTCTACCTCCAAATATGTCCCTATTCCATCTACTTCTTTCTGTTTCTACTGGTAGAACTTGAGTTCAAGCTACCATCTTCTGTTCCCTGCTACAGTAGCTTCCTAATTGGTCTCTATGATTCCATCCTTGACTCCTTGTAATGCATTTTCCAAACAACAGCTAGAGTGATCTTTTGAAAATGTAGGTTAGGTTACATCACTGCCCTAACTTAAAACCTGATGGTGGCTCCCTCCAAGACTAACAGAATTCGGTATCTTACTATGGCCGGTAAGGACCTCTGATGTCTGCACTGCCTACCTCTCTTGTATGTCTTGATCACTTATCTCCAGCCCCTGGTGTAGAAATATGAGCCAGTTTTTTTAATGACTGCTCTATACTTAACAACTCAGAATAATAATACAAATCAGAGGAGACCACAGTACATATTAACATTGGTATTATTATATGCTTATTTAATTCTTGTTTAAATTCCTGGTTATAATATAGTCACATGTTCACCTTCTGAATTGATAACAATGAAATGTGTCATCATTTTGTCAAGTGAACTAGAGTATGCAGAACTATCCAGTTTGCCAAGATGTCAACAGTATCTACTTTCTTTTTGTTTTTTCTTGTGATGAGAACTTTTAAGATCTACCCTCTTAGCAACTCTGCTTTGATTCTTAAATCCTCACATTTGCTTCCCCTTCTGTCAAGGTCATATTCATGATTATCTTCTCTCCCAGTATTCTTGGATTATTTTTGCTAAATAAAATGGCATTATCTTTGAATCCTGGTGTCTTGTTAGACTTGCCTAAATGTAGAACATGTGTAGTATTTTCAGTCAAAATGAAAATACTCGGGCTTCCCTGGTGGCGCAGTGGTTGGGAGTCCATCTGCCGATGCAGGGGACACGGATTCATGCCCCGGTCCGGGAAGATCCCACATGCCGCGGAGTGGCTGGGCCCGTGAGCCATGGCCGCTGAGCCTGCGCGTCCGGAGCCTGTGCTCTGCAACGGGAGAGGCCACAACAGTGAGAGGCCCGCGTACCGCAAAAAAAAAAAAAAGAAAGAAAAGAAAATACTCATATATCAAAGTTTCAGCATCATGTAAAGGCTTCTTTATAACTGATTTTGGGATTCAGATTTATAGTTAAATGTTAATTAACATAAGCCTGATAACTATTGGTTGGTAGTATTATGCCAGTTGTATTAAACAGAGCATTTAAGGTAGTAAGTATATTCACTAGTGACATGTTCATCTTCTCACTGCCACCGGAGAGGCAGGAGAGCATAGTGGTTAAGAGAATGAACTATAGCCAGAATGCCTGGGTTCAAATTCTGGCTCTGCCATTTGCAAACTGTGTCACCTTCGATAAGTAGCTTAATCTCTCAGCCTCAGGTTTTCTGTTTTGCTTTTCTTTCATCAGTAAAATGAGGCCACTAATAACGTAATGCTTATAGGAATTAATATTTATAAGACACATAGAACAATACCTGGCACATGGTAAGTGCTATGTAAGTATGTGTACTACCAGTACTATTACAGTGATTATCGTCAAAAGTCTTTTCATCAAGCAGAAGCATAGGCTAGGTCAGAGAGAGCTGGGGTCTAATGGCTCTACAGACCAGCTGGAGTAGTCTAGGAGATCTGGGATAGTCCAAGGGGCCTATACAGTAGACTTGGCACATAAGCACTGCATGAAGGAAGCCTGGCAGGTTTCAACAAGCAAAGAGCTGGTATCAGAGAGGTCCTGCTACATTTCATATCTTGTTGGAGAGAGGAGCTGATACATGGCAGAGTTCAAAGACAAGGATGCTGGCCTAAGAAGCAAGACAGGGTTGTACCTACTGTAAGCTGAAGGGGAAACCTTGATCCCAGTGGTAAGAAAGAACACCCAGAATTGACAGCTGGGATGGAAGAACAGAGCAGGACTGGCAGAAAGTTGCCATGCTACTGAGCTTCCAGCCTAAGCTTATATTCCCCCAGCTAGGAGCAGAATTTGTCCCAAGGGTTGGGGTGACCTCATCTGTAGAAGTATGACAGCTTTTTCCTTGAGTGCTTGCAGTGCCAGACCCTGAGCATACTCCTGGGGATTCAGAGACTGATAAGACACTGTCCACTCATCAGAAGCTCTCTGTCTAGCAGGCAAGTTTCTCTGGTTGTTTGGGGTAGAAGAATTTCCCTATTTTCAGCATTCAAGCATTCAGCATTAAACCTCTGTGTTGTCAGAATCATTTTCCTGCTCTATGGGATTATCTCTAGGTCTGTACTGGAGGCACCGCTAAAATATTGCAGTACCAATCCTGAATAGCAGGGAACTTATAAAAAGAAAGCCCTTTATCAACATGGTATAGTGTAGATAATGTAGACATTAAAGTCTCAACTGCTGACTCCTGTTCCCCTCCCCCTTTGTATTTTACTAACTCAGTGACCTTAGGCAAACTGCTGGTCTCTTAGAGCCCAAATTTCCTCAACTGAACACCGAAGTTAATGCTGTTTACCTTGCAGACTTGTCAAAAGATTTAAGTGAAATATTATCGCTAAAACAAATAAGTGCCTTACACATAGTGAGCTCTTAATAAATGTTAATTTCCTTCCCTCCACTTCTTCACAAGCAAATGCCTGGACCACTAAAAAGCCTCCTAAGTGTAATTCTAGCCTTCAATCTCTTCTCCTTCCAACCTGTCCTACTAACTTCTTAAAGGAACAGGTGGGTTGTGTCATTCCCTGAGAAAAACCTTCAGCGGTCCTATCACTGCTAGACTGACTTTGAGGGCCCTGCAGAACCTCCCGACCCAGCTTTGCCTTTCCTTCCCTTCTGCATGATCTATGCTCTAATCAAACTGGCCTATTCAGCATTCCCGAACCAGCCTGTGGTCTCCCACATCTGTACCACTCCCTCTTCATTTGAGTCTCTCCCTTTTCTGCTGAAATCCTATCCACACATCCAAACAGCTCCAGTGCCATCTATTCCATGAAGCCTTTCCTGGACACCATCTCCAAACATGATACTGCCTTTCTCTGAAGTTCTGTAACACTTCATGGCACCACTTTTATGCGGTTTCTCACCTATTCCTCACATTTTCATTATCCATATCTTGTCTCCCTCCTAGACTGTAGGTTTCCAAAGGAAATGATCACATCTAATTTTCATTATGTTCCATATAGTATCCACTGCAGTGGAGATGCTCAGTATATTGAATGGATCAATGAGTACATGGATGTCTGTGCTCCTGTTCTGTATAATTCAAAAGCATTACATTGTTTGTCATTATTTTATGGCACTATTGAATGCATTTGGTTTTACAAACTGAATTATGGCAGGATGCACTGTGTTATGCTTCAGTGGCATTACCTACTATAAACAGGCAGTCTAATGTCATTACATTACACAGACTCTTGGTGAGATCATTGACTCTTCTGCCAAGCCCACTGCCCCCTAGGCAGAGGCTCGTCCTTAAATACAAAAACAAGTTCATCTCCTTGGTTTTAGTCCTAAAAACAGAATCAAGCTTGGATTAATTTTTTCCTTCAGGACCATTTAGTTCATAAGAAACTGACCTTATAGAGTTCACTTATATAGAACCCTTAAATATATCTGTTTATATCTCTTTCCATAATTAATATTAGGATTTATAAACAGGCTCCTCAAATGACTTTATGGAATTTATTTTGCGATTGTACTGAAAAATATGGAAAACATGTCTATAATATTAAACTAACCATAGGTTCAGAATAAAGACCCTGAAATTAATGTTCACAGAAAACCAAAGAAGCTTATTTTGTGGTCAGTTTTATCACATTAAATTTTAAGTGTTAATAGTATGTTTAGATGTCAATAAAATTAGGATCTGGGCTTCCCTGGTGGCGCAGTGGTTGAGAGTCCACCTGCCGATGCAGGGGACACGGGTTCATGCCCCGGTCTGGGAAGATCCCACATGCCGCGGAGCCTGCGCGTCCAGAGCCTGTGCTCTGCAACAGGAGAGGCCACAACAGTGAGAGGCCCACGTACCACAAAAAAAAAAAAAAAAAAATTAGGATCTGTAAGTTAGAGTAATGTCATCAACCTAGAAGGAATGTTGTGCTATTTAAATGAGCTGAAATATAAGAAATTTCTGGCACTGTGTCTGGCACATACTGTAAGTTTTCCTCTCTCCGCATTCCTGTTGTGTACACTGCCTACTGAGGATTCCATTTTGGAAATACCTGTGTTCTCAGATTGTAAATTTTTAATTCATCCTTTGTAGTGGAATTGGTAATGGCGATTTTAATTCTCACACAGATCTGTCATGGTGCTTGTTCTTGTTCTCTCAATACTGTATTATTCTTGTTTTTATATTTATTTTCATTTATGTATTGTACTAAATTTTTAAATATCTTCGTTAGGTATGTGACAGTAGCCCATACTAAGTAGCATCTTTCCCCAAGGATCTCAAGAGTGTAAAGCTTGAACATTACAATTCAAGATAAACACTAAATGTTGGGTTGGGATCACTGAAGCAATTTAAATAGATGTGAAGTAAAGTTAAAGGAGTGAAATGAAGGATAACATAACTGTATGGATTGAAAGGAAAGATACAGGAGCTAAAGTCAGGAATTTCTCTAATGCAAGAAATATCTAGGGTGTACATAAGATTACTGGCTTTAAAGTCAAATAAAAGGGAAAGA
>NW_006785037.1:1993396-2034457 GCF_000442215.2 Lipotes vexillifer
GGAAAAATTAACACATGTTCAAAAAACCTTACATTAGAAAAATTAAACAAGATATTTAAATTCAGATCTACACCTTCAGAAAATGTGAATATAGTTAACAAATGAGAAGATAAACATATATATCTGTTATTTTTATTTCTACTTCATAGCATTTATCATCAACAAGTAATTGTTTAATATCTTCCCAATATCAATATAGGATACTACAATACTACAATATCAATATAGGATACTATAGACAGTGAAGATATAAAGAGATAGAAGATCTGTCCCTACTCTTGTAAGGTTTATAATCTAATTGAAAAGAGAGGACATAATTGCATATGCAAACTCAGGAGATAGAATAGCTGAATATATATTAGGATAGACCCATTATATAGAAGGAATCGTGTAATTTGGGGAATTCTGACATCTGAAGAGTAAATTGAATTAATTGGCAAAAAAAGAATAAATTTGTTACTAAAGCTCTATAATTTCATAGCACCTTCTCAGTTAAAAAGGCATTTTCAAGCTTCAGAATTAGGTGCAGAACTCTTATATGACTAGAGTCCTTAAAAGATATCTTCTCAAGGATAACAGGAAGAAAAAGACAAAAGCAAGCTGTGTCATTTGTTTATTTCTGGTGGAGAAAGAGAATGGTAAGCCAAAGAAATCAGTGCACTCATGCCCAATTCATTTTTGTTTATCCAGTTTAAAAGTCATGGAAATTAGTTTTTAAAGTAACACTAATATGACTATAAAAATCAAAGTGAAACCACATTGGAAGACAACAACAACAAAAAACCATATACTTGGAAGCCAAGGAGAATCTAAATGGTTGAGATCTGTCCTATTTTTCCTCCAAAGTGTTAGGATCGTCTTTGTGTTTGACCCCCAGCACTGCGCTAAGTGCTTTGCATACATAACCTCATAAAATCTCGTTCTATTCTGAGGGGTGGGCATTATGCCCATTTTATGAGTGGGGAAACTTATAAAGAGAAATTAAGTGTTCTTGAATCATAAGAAGTGGGAGAGCCAGAATTTCATCTCAGGTCTTTCTGACTCCAAAACTTACATTCTTTACCTTATTTGTAAAACAATGGAATTGTTTTGACACATCTACAAATGGGACACATCTACAGTACATTTGTAGATGTATTGTAGATGTATTGTCACATTTAAGTGACAGTGAGGGACTCTGTGGAGAAGTGTGGAAAGAAGGAAAATAAAATTATTCCTTTGCTTCAAACTGTTAAATCATGAAATAATGAATCAGACCAAAGATATGCAAAATAACCTTAAATAAATAAAAGGACTCCCAGAAACAAGATGGTTTGGATATAAAGATATCTTAAAAAAGAATGTTTCCTTCAGAAGGAGAACTGGTGAGCTCTAGAAGCCTAGGATGGTCATGGAAGCATTTGTTGGAAGAAGCCCTCCTGGCAGCATTCAAAGAAATGGTGCCTAAGTGTCTGGTTCACCTGGGAGCTAAATCCCCTTTATGAAGATGAATGTAGCAGCTGTCAGATCTCTGTGTCTAACATTCAAATCATCTAACCCCCCAAACAACCTTCTAGTAGTTTGACTCCTGATGCAATATGTCTACAGAGAGTTTCATACACTTCTCAGGCCAGCATCAGTATCCAGGCTGCTTGGCAGTGATACATCTTATGGTAAATTAATAACTTGGCATCTGGTTTATATATCAGTCTCTAGTGAACTTTGTTACATGACTCAGCATTCCTAAATCTAGCCAGTGCTAGGACACCATGGAAATTTCTTGAGACTGCAAGACCAATGGCCAGATCTTAAATCATGGTGAATCCATCATGCTAAGTACCCTCTTGCGGCTACCTGCCTTCCCAGCATGCTGACCTCTCCCAAATGACGGCTCTATTGTGCAGTATGTCACAAACCTTTCCAAACAAAATCCCACTCTTACTACCTTGAAGAGTTGGGAGGAGTAAAGATAATGTATATAAAGCACCTGGCATAGTGTCATGCATAGTAAAGGCTCAGTAAATTATTACAGTGCTCTGTAACTGCTGTCATTTTCATCATATCATCATCCTCATCCGTCATCCTCTCAGTTGATCAAAGAACCTCGATCCCACTGTGTTAGACCAAGAAAGCCCTGTTTTCTTCGAAAGACACTTTTTGTGTTTGTAGTCTGTTAATGTCATAATAATTGTTGAGAATGATGGCTCTGCATGTGATTAATGGAATGCTTTCACTGATACGAATGGCTGCTAGACAAGACACCACCTTCCCACATGGTCATGGTCAGTGCCTCCAAGGTAGTATGTCAGCGACAGTCCTCTAGGTTGCAGGTAGCAGAAACCCCACTGAAGCTGGCCTAGCGAAGAATAGAGAGCTAGTATCAAGATACAGTGGGGAAAACAAATACCATATGCTAACACATATATATGGAATTTAAAAAAGGAGTACTGATGAACCTAATGGCAGGGTAGGAAAAAAGGCGCAGACGTAGAGAATGGACTTGAGGACCCGGAGGGGAAGGGGAACTCGGGGTGAAGTGAGAGAGTGGCACGGACATATATACACTACCAAATGTAAAATGGATGGCTAGTGGGAAGCTGCTGCATAGCACAGGGAGATCAGCTCGGTGCTTTGTGACCACCTAGAGGGGTGGGATAGGGAGGGTGGGAGGGAGACGCAAGAGGGAGCGGATATGGGCATATATGTATATGCGTAGCTGATTCACTTGGTTCTAAAGCAGAAACTAACACAACATTGTAAAGCATTTATACTCCAATAAAGATGTGAGGAAAAAAAAAAAAAAGGTACAGTGGTGAGTCCTAGAGGCCAAGGGCAAAATGCAGCTGGGCCTTTAGTAAAGGATAGGGCCAGGAGTGGAAGACAGGAATCCAGGGGAATATTTACCTACTCTTACTTTTCTCTGCATCTTTCCCCATATTTGCCTTATTCTTCCTTTTCAACAGACTAGCTTCTTTCTTCCCCTGCTTCTCAGACCACCTGGTAGTCCCCAACAACTCCCAGAGCTCCCAGAGTCACATTTACAAGTCCAACCTCTGGTCCTGTTCCACATTCCTGACTGACCTAGTTTAGTGTCAGGTGCTCTTGGCCCACTTAGCTAAGGCCATGGGGTGGAATCACATTCACCAGCATGACTGTGAATTAGGGGTTATTGTGAGCTTTGCAGATAGCCGCGAAGGGATTCATCCTATATCGTGTCTCTTAGTGCTCTTGTTTGCCACCCTGGCCAACCTGGCCAAACTCATGGTCAGTACTGGCCTCATGCAGTCAGCTGCTTCTTTCCTGTCTGACCAAATCTGAAGATCTTCACAGTGTGTTCTACCCTTCCAAGAGGGAAGCCTTTTATATATGGTCTGTGGTTTTGGAGAAGAGTCGCCACTGACAGGAGGAGGCAACTCTAAAAAGACTGCCTCACTAAAAGAAATTTACTCCTTTTTGCTGTGGTTTTTCCAGCTTTCTCTTTTGCAAATATCTGTCAAAGCTGTTTCTCTCTGCACATCACAGGCTATCTGCATCTAGAGATAAACCTCACATCACTTTTTTAAATCTTCTCATTGTCCTCCCCAGGCATCTTCTCAAAATACAGATTAGGCAAGTTTCTATGTCTTACAGATACATATGAGATATTTTCTTTTCCCCAAGTATCTTTCTTGGTCAGTGCTTCCTTTTCAATGCAGTGACTATGTAGCACATTAGCAACTCCACAGATTCTGTAAATACTCTCTTGGCTCTAATGATATATGATATATGCTTTATACATAAAATAATTTTCTGTTTTTGAAACTGAGTTTACAGTGTGATGCCTAATGTCCGTAGCTTAGTGATGTAATTGTTTGATTTTCTAATAACATTTTATCTTACATACTTATCCACAGACTGAACTGAAGCTTCATTAAACCTTATAGTTGTGTGGATTTCATTCTTTTTTCGTAATTATGTGCAAAAATGTTCCAAGTCAGAGAGTAATACTCAGTATTACCCAATAAATTAAAAACTAGACTTTGCTGCTTTAAACTTGACATTACAAGTTTCCTGTGATTCTAAAGCATGTGGACCTGATAGGTAAAGGTTATGATATCAGTACATGGTGACACTACAGAAAAAGAAACCTTAGAGAATTACTTGCAATCTAATATGATTTGCCTCTTCCATGCACAACTTAAAAAGAATAAAAGGAAGAGTTCTTGGGTGTTTCTTTTCAGCTGTGTTGGGCGGTTCACTTATAGCTGCACATATGTTCCCAGAATCCTGAGCCTTTTTATTTTATAAGCACCTCCTGCCCACTGGCAGCTGTACTAATGTGTCCCAGAAGGCTTTGCTCCTATCCATCATCTTTAGGAGTGGTGCTTAAAGCCAGATATGAAATTCATTGTTGCTGAAATGCAGAAAAGAAGAAGTCTTGCGGGCTTTGAGGAAGTAAGAGGCAGAGCCCGACTCTTAGGAAATAAAGGAAAGAAAAAGTCCTGTGTACCCACTGGACACAATAATAAATGGTTTTGAATGATGGGTAACAGTGCTGGATTGACTACTAAGTGTTTTGCATCCAGCAGCCATTGCCTCCTTTTTTGGACAATGAAGGGGAACCTAAAATAGAGTATTCCCTGGATACACTTTTAATTATTCTGTCTTTGTAGTGTTGTAAAAGTATTTTTTAAAAAGGATCTAGAAATATATTAAAAAGAGCTCCACCTGAGAAGTTTGAGGTTAATTCAGTAAATACTGATAAAAGGACCTGTGCAAGGGCCATAAGACATACAGAGGGGGAGAGGGCTCTAGTTCTGCTCTCAAGGCACCTATAGTCTTTTTTTTTTAACATCTTTATTGGAGTATAATTGCTTTACAATGGTGTGTTAGTTGCTGCTATATAACGAAGTGAATCAGCTATACGTATATTTATATCCCCATATCCCCTCCCTCTTGCGTCTCCCTCCCACCCTCCCTATCCCACCCCTCTAGGTGGTCACAAAGCACCGAGCTGATCTCCCTGTGCTATGTGGCTGCTTCCCACTAGCTATCTATTTTGCATTTGGTAGTGTATATATGTCCATGCCACTCTCTCACTTCGTCCCAGCTTACCCTTCCCCCTCCCTGTGTCCTCAAGTCCATTCTCTATGTCTGCGTCTTTATTCCTGTCCTGCCCCTAGGTTCTTCAGAACCTTTTTTTTTTTCCTTAGATTCCATATATATGTGTTAGCATTCGGTATTTGTTTTTCTCTTTCTGACTTACTTCACTCTGTATGACAGACTCTAGATCCATCCACCTCACTACAAAAAACTCAATTTCGCTTCTTTTTAGGGCTAATATTCCATTGTATATATGGAGGCACCTATAGTCTTTTAGGAGGAATAACAATTACACAAAATAAGGCAAGGCAGAACTGCGAAGTGATATAGGAGACACATAACGAACATGCCTTTTAAACAAGGAGAGTTTACATCTGACTGAAAACATTAGGGAAAGGCTTCACGGAGGAGATGGCAACTGAGAGGATCCTTGAAGGCCGAATAGGATTTCAACATATAAAATGAGGGGAAAGGGCATATGATGAAAAAAATCAGTCTGAACAAAATTTCAGAACTGAATAAGAGAAGACAGAACTTATGCTTGGGAGGTGGCAAATAATCTGGTTTGACCAGCACAGATTATACAAGTAAGGGGTTAGTGGATAAGTGATAAGCTGCAGACCTGGGTTTTTAGTATGACCATTCCATGGAGGGAAAGAAGGTAACACATTCCAAACTTGTCCTTTTACATGTCGTGTCTCTTCTGTCTTCTCTGTAACCCTGTGCACTTGGTACTGTTATCTCTACTTTAGAGCTAAGCTTACTTAGGTCTGAGAAGTTACATAATCTTTCCAAGATCATAAAGCAAGTAAGGAGGTAAAACCGAGACTCAAGTCTAGGTTTTTATGAATCCACAGGTTTTTCTTCTGTGTTGTACTACCTTGACTACTTTTTAGAGTATGGAGTTTGTATTTCATTTGATGTTCATTAGAGAACCATTGGCAGTCCAGGACTTGAGGTAAATTAATCTGATAGTCTGGTAGAGAGTGGAATGGAGTAAGAAGAGACCAAAATTAAGAAGACCTGGGAATTCCCTGGCAGTCCAGTGGTTAGGACTTAGCGCTTTCAATGCCAGGGCCCGGGTTCAGTCCCTGGTCGGGGAACTAAGATCCCACAAGCCGCATGGTATGGCCAAAAAAAAATAATAAATTAATTTTTTTAAAAAAATGAGAAGACCTGTCAAGGGTCTCAGAAAAGAGATGACAAAGGCTGTAAACTGGGGGTGGGGGTGGGGTAGGTGAGGAGAGAGGAGGTAGTAACTGGCGTGGAGAAAAATAAATGAATGCAGGAGACATTGTAGAGAAATAATCTATGTTCTTGACAACTAATATGGTAATTTAATGAGAGGGAGTAAGAGAAATCATAGATGGCAGCTAGATTTAAGCTCCATAGGAAATATGGTAAGACTGTTTACAAAATTTTGGAAATAAGAGGGGCGCCTCTCATGCTGGGCACTATCACCATGCTCCTAACTGTGCAGATTATATCTACTCCTGAAGTCAACTACAGAAGTGAATGTGTTCTCCCCTAACTACAGGTAAGAAAGCTGAGGGTCTGAAAAGTTAAATGAGTTGCTGTGGGCCTCTTCTCCCTGAGAAGTGCATGAATGCACACAAGATTTAACATACAATTTCAAGAAGTTTATAGACGCCTGTAAACTGTATATGAATCTTTGATGAAGAATCCCAACAAGAAATACTGCCAGAGCTACTGGAGCTCTGTGTCCATTAGGATTAGGTTCAGATGTGAGTGATAGAAAATACAAAATAACAGCAGCTTAGGCAAAACAAGCTTCTTTTTCTATCATACATGAGAATAATCTGAAGGTAGGTGGTCTAGGATTGTATGTGTCTCTACGAAGTCATGAGGGCCCAGGTGTCTTCTTGCTTCCTGCTGCTCTGAGGTTCCCAGCACTTGCTTTTCCTTCATGGTCCAAGATGGCTGCACATGCTTCAAGCATCTTGTCCCCAGTCCAGCCGGAGGAAGAGGAAGGAACCAAAAAAGAGCAGAAAAGGATGTTTCTTGGAACCCACACCCTGCACACTGTGCTGCCAACATCCCAGAGTCCAGAATTGTATCACGTGGCTACTCCTAGTTAAAGGGGAAATTGGGACTCATTTGCTAAGGAAGAAGGGAAGGAGAGGTCTCGGGAGACAACTGGAAGTCCCTGCTGGCGTCACAGCTGTAACTCTTGGGGATCCAGGTCCACACTGTCTGCTGTGCTAGCCAGCCCTGTGACCTGCTTCTGCTTCTGGCCTGCTTGTGAAATTGATTCATCACTTAGTCTATGGTGCAGTAAGAGAACTCACTTTCTACTTCATTAGTAATAATCTGCTGAAGCAGAATTTGTGGACAAAACTTAAAAAGCAAATGAGATTTTTGAAATAAAAATAAATAAATAAATAGTTTGAAATGCTAGCATTCCTTGGGCTTCAAAAAAGTAAGAGGTGGAGAAGGAATCTGTCAATAAGACGTGCTTTTAAAGTAAATGGAAAGCATTTGCAAATTGGAAGAATACTGAAGTCATTTTTGTCCTGTCACTTTATTTGGTGGTAGAAATTTTATTAGCCTATTTCTCTTTTCCTATTAAATACTCATATTTAAAAAGGAGGGAGGGGAAGTTTTTTTTTTTTTCCTGGAAACGAAGAACTATGCCTAGCAATCAGCGTGTTTGATGTTTATTGCTCAGTATTAAAAAATATTCAAGCTGTAAAAAAAAAAAAGAAAGGACAGTAAATATGAACTGATGGCCTATGATCATCTTTTTATGAATTATTCTCCCCAAATAGTATTATTTCCCCCAATGAGAGTCACAGTAAAAACCATTATTTAAAAAGTATGACTCGTTTCCTGAAAGCTACAATACCTTGTTGAGAAAATAAAAAACAGAAAGAGAAAAGTGGAGTACAGAGAGGCAGTATAGCCTAGTTGTTAAGAGCAAAGATTCTGGGAATTCCCTGGCGGTACAGTGGTCCACTGGTCATTGGGGAACTAAGATCCCGTAAGCCAAGTGGCCAAAAAAAAAAGAGAGCAAAGATTCTGAAACTAAAGTGTCTGGGTCCAGATCCAAGGTCCACTGGGTGATCTTGGGCAAAATACTTAACTTCTCTGTACTTTAGCTTCCTTATCTGTAAATTAAGCATAATAATTTGAGTTGTTGGGAGGAATAAATGATTGCTAGATGTGAAAAGCACTTAGAACATTGTCTTGCACATAGTTAATGGTTTATAAATGTTAGCAAGTATTACTTTCCTTTAAGGGCTTACTGTCTCCAGGTGCCAATTTCTCTCTTATTCTGTTCTAGATTTTGAATGTAGGGGAAAAACTGAGTTTTGATTACAAACTAAAAATTCTTTATCCTTTTACCCATTCTTTTCATAAAGATATTGGTCTGAAAAATTCATTTCTTTCATATATTTTCAAGCATGCATGGCCTTCCAATTTTCTTATTCAACTCCTAGTTAGGAAAAGAAAAAAAATCAAACTTGAGAACCTTACCTTATTTTGTAGCAACAATTTAAATGCTACATCAAAGTTAAGAATCTTGATTCTCTTATACTATTAACACTTTCTTAGCAGCTTTTTTGAGATACAATTCACATACCATACAATTCACGCATTTAAAGAGTACAATTCAGTAGTTCTTAGTATATTCATGGAGTTGTACAATTATCCCCACAGTCAATTTCAGAACATTTTCATCAGCTCAAAAAAGAAATCTAGTATCCTTCAGCTATCACTCTCCAGTCTCCCCCTCCCCCAGCCTTTAGCAACCACTAATTTACTTTCTGTCTCTATATATTTACCTGTTCTGGACATTTCATGTGAATGGAATCATATAATTTCTGATTTTTTGTGACTGATTTCTATCATTTAGCATAATGTTTTTCATAGTCTACCCATGTTGAATTGTGAATCAGTGTTTCATTACTTTTTGTTACCAAATAATAATAGATTGTATGGATTTACCACGTTTTACTTACTTACCATTCATCAGTTGTTAGACATTTGGATGTTAGCACTTTTTTTTTTTTTTTGAAACCAGAAAACTCTTTATTGCAAAGGTACAAAAGGATCACAGCAGAGATGTACAGCAATAAATTAGGTGTGGCCAGGAGGGGACGGGCAGGCATGGGGTAAGCGTCCCAAGAACAGGGGCCACGACATAGGGTCTCTTCTCAATAATTTATATTGTGATAAAAGTTGGGCATTGGCGCTTTTTGAATTCTTATCCACTTGGTCTCTGCTCTGTCCTGCAGACTTGAGGGGAAGGACCAAAATGTGATGATGATGATTAATAATATTTACAAGGTGTTCTTACAAGCACTATCTCTAAGAGCTTACAATCCAAGTTTCGTGAAACAAATACCTGGGCAACTATCACCCAGTGTTATATAATAAGTGTTAATGGAAGTACTGGGAAGGAAGTTCATATAAAAGTTGATGAGCTTCAAAAGTAGGCTTAAATCCAGATAGTGGAGGATTTTAAATGTTATGCTGAGACATTTGGGCTTATTCCACAAACACATTGTTCTGTGAGGGTAGTCATTACGGTTATCAAGCTGAGCAACAAGCGTGGCTGATTACAGAGCGAAGGGTGAATTAGAGGATACTACAAATATACTTTGTTTTTATTGTGCTTCACTTCATAGCGTATCACAGATTTGTAGTTTTTATAAATTTAAGGTTTATGGCAACCCTGCATCAAGCAAGTCTGTCGGCACCATTTTTCCAACAACATTTGCTCACTTTTTGTCTCTGTGTCACATTTTGGTAATTCTCACAATATTTCAGACTTTTTCATTATTATTATATTTGTTATGGTCATCTGTGGTCTTTGATGTCACTATTGCAAAAAGATTACAACTTGCTAAAGGCTCAGATGATGGTTAGTAATTTTTTTTTTTAATATACACATAGGATTTTTTTTTTTTTTTTTGAAATGAAAATAATTAAGAATTCTGATACTATTACACTTCAGAAATACAGTACTTAGTTGACTTCCTGGACCAGGGCTCAAACCCGTGTCCCCTGCATTGGCAGGCAGATTCTTAACCACTGAGCCATGAGGGAAGCCCGATGGTTAACAATTTTTAGCAATGAAGTATTTTTTTAATTAAGGAATGTATGTGTTTTTTAAGACATAATGCTGTTGCACACTTCATAGACTACAATATAGTGTAAATGTAACTTTTATATGCCCTGGGAAACAAAAAAAATTTGTGTGACTTTATTGTGGTATTCACTTTATTGTGGCGGTCTGGACTGAACTCACAATAGCTCCAAGGTATGCCTGTATAGGTCGACTGCATAGAGACCTATTCAGAGCACAATTACTCAGCAGTAATGAGAATGACAGCCAGAATGGGAAGGAGAAAATGAATGTAAGAGATAGACATCTGGAGGTAGAATTAATATTAGATTTCAGTGCCTAGATACAGATGATAATGGTGGGGGGGAACTAGCCTAGGTGACCGGATGGATTGAACATCATTCACGGGAACTGGAAATGTCAGAGAAGAAATGAGGTCAGATTTGTGGAAGAGATACCAAGTTCTGCATTGAACACTTACAATTCAAGGTTTTATAGATGAATGATCATGATTGAAATGCCTACCACAAGTTTGGAAATGTATGCTGACAATTCAGAAAAGGGTCAGATTATTTAAGAAAGGGTTTGGGGAGTCATCATCATAGAAGTAAAAATCAAAGCCACGGAAGTAAAATAGAGAGAAGTCGCACTTAGAGAGGATGAAGCATTCAAAGATACGAGAACTTAGAACCATGAGAAAACTCACTATGTCTAGTAAATAAATAGTAGATTTGGAATTGCGGTGGGTTGAATAGTGTCCCCCCAAAATTCATTTCTACCCAGAACCTCAGAATATGACTTTATTTGGAAATAGGGTCTTTGCAGCTGTAATTAAGTTACGATGAGGTCATACTATATTATGGTGGGCCATAATCCAATGACTAGTATCCTTACAAGAAGAGGGAAATTTGGATAGAGACAAGCACACAGGGAAAAGGCCACGTGAAGGCAGAAACAGAGATTGAAATGACACAGCTACACACCTAGGAAAGCCAAGGATTGCCAAGAGCCACCAGAAGCTGGGAAGAAGAAAAGAAGGATTCTTCCCTAGAGCCTTCAGAGGAGCATGGCCCTGCTAGCACCTTGATTTCAGACTTCTAGCTTCCAGAACTGTGAGAAAACAAATTTCTGTTGTTTTAAGCCACTAAGTTAGTGGTAATTTGGTATGCAAGCCCTCAGAAACTAATAGAGGAATCAACAAAGGAGTGGTCAGAGAGGAAGACCTAGGAGACTACAGTGCCAGCAAATACAGGCATAGTGAAAACTTTAGGAAGCTTGGTGAACTCAGCAGAATCATGACTCCAAACAGACAGAGTACTGTGGACTGGGAAAAATGCTGTGAATTTGACAACTTGGAGATCACTGTTGACTTGGAGAGAAGTTTTAGTCACCAGGGCACCATGGCAGAGCCATTCCCCTATAATAGCTCATCTCCTTCTTGGATACTATGCTTGGGTCACATTGGGCTTAATTGTTTGACATTCTCACTAGACTGTAAGTCCCATGAGAATAAGGTTCTATTCCTTATTCATCAGTATTTCCCTGTCACCGACTGCTATGTCTCCCAGAAACCAGAACATAGCAGTTGCTTAGTAAGTATTTGTGGAAAGAATTAAAGGATGGAGAGAAGAAGTTAGGAATTAGAAGTTATTAACGTGGTTTCCACAATTCTGTGGAGGAAGTTATTGGCCGGAGGGCTTAGAAGTAGAGAGTTGAGTGATAAGTTTCATTCCTTGGAGACAGAAGAAATTAGAGGCAAGATGTCAATTTTTAAAAGTTGTAAGATGACAATGACAAGGCCTAAATGAAGGTTTGGTCTATATCTATATGCTTTTGTGTACTATCCAACAAACCTTGATAAATGGTAGTATGCCAAGGACTAAAAACAAACGTGGAAAAAGACCCTAACTTTTCAAGATTGGAAGAGGCAGTTTTTTGCTTTTTTTTACCTCTCCTTTCTTCTTATTTAGTGCCAGCCATTGCTAAGAGCATTATACGATTACCTAACTTAATTCTTACAATGCTACAAAAACTGTTATTCACATTTTACTAAGGAAGCTACAGCTCAGAGAGGTTAAGTAACCTACTGAAGATGCCCTTTGTGAAACACACTTTTACATGGGATCTGTGTTTCTTAAATTTTGCCATGCATGGAGTGGTCCAAAGCAGCCTCCTTCAAGCACAGACTCTTTTTTGAAATGAACTCTTGTTTTCCAACCAAATTCTATGTTCTACTCTATGGTGCATTTTTATTAGTTTTACTGTTATAAAAGAGTACTCCATCTCATTACCTATAATTATGTTATAAAATTGATTGAAACCAAAGTATGTCAGACAGTTTTCTCTATCTTGGTGTCACAATGTTTTAAAAGCCTAGACTTACATAAATAAGTCACTGCAGATGGCAATTCTTTTTTCACTGATTTATCAGCCACATAATAGTGAATCACTGAGTAGGGATGGTCAGAATGCTGCCAAAGCAGCTAAGTAATATGTTGGTTTTAGGCTACTATTAGATGGAATTTTGATAAGTGGTTTTTCTTAATAACAGTTCTTGTATCATATATTGGACTGGAATGGTTGCTTATCCAATGTGCAGTATAGGAGACAACCTCTTTTCACTGTCTCAAGGAAATGATACTCATACAAGGCCATTTTCAATGAAGAGATGACTGATAATTGTTGTTCTTTACTTTTGTGAGCCTTGCTATATATAAACTGAACGAGAATTCTCAAAGGACTCATTTTCATCACAACCAGCTTTCTACACAGCTCTCAAACTTCATTTTACTGCAATGATCTTGAAATATGTATAAAGTACATTCACAGTTTTATCTTACAGTTGTTGATTGGAAAGTATTTAGCCTTAGAAAAATGTTTGCTATATAAGCCAACTTTGAACCATTCTTTAAAAGAAAACAATGATTTCATTAATTTTACCCGTATTTTTACTGCCTATTGTGACCTCTCTTTTTTACTCCTTGAGGAAAAGTCATTTCCAAACATTGACCAGTACCTTTTTCTCTTTAGCTACGTCATGGTCCATCTGTGTAAAGTAGTAAGCTTTCAAATTTGCTTCCTATTTCATTAAAAATTTATCTTAGGGCTTCCCTGGTGGCGCAGTGGTTGAGAGTCCGCTTGCTGATGCAGGGGACACGGGTTTGTGCCCCGGTCCGGGAAGATCCCACATGCCGCGAAGTGGCTGGGCCCGTGAGCCATGGCCGCTGAGCCTGCGTGTCCGGAGCCTGTGCTCCGTAACGGGAGAGGCCACAGCAGTGAGAGGCCCATGTACCGGAAAAAAAAAAAAAAAAAAAAAATTATCTTAAAAAATGAGTACTCTAATTATTGAATTTTTTAATCTTTTTAAAAATACCCTATTGAGCACATTAAGAAAATTCAAAGCTTAACCTTGATGTAAGGTAATCTTAGTGATTATTGTAGTGTATTTAGCATATTAAGAATTTTTAAATGGTCTTGAAGAATTAACTTTCCCACAGTTTATTCTATTGTAGGCTTGGCTCCATCTACAATAGATACACAACCCTACATTTTTTTCCCAAGCAATACCTTGATCTCTTTAAAATTTATATACTATGTTGGAAACTTCCACTTGATACTTTATCATCAGGTATAAAGTAGACCTTCATAAATACCATCTTATTAATATAGCCAACATAGACCAATAAAATAACCACATCACTAAAGTCGATGCTGTCATCTAGTGTCATCTTAGTTGATCAGGCAATTTTTCAAGTATGTATTGCGTATGCTAAAATTTATCATTTGATAGTATCTATTGGTGATGGCATTTTTTTAATTAAGGTATAATTGACAGATAATATTATATTAGTTTCAGGTATACAACATAGTGATTCAATATTTATGTATATTGCAAAATGATCCCCACAATGTCTGGTCAACATCCGTCACCATACATAGTTATGAAAATTTTTTTTTCTTGTGCTGAGAACTTTTAAGATCTGCTCTCTTAGCAATTTTCAAACATACAGTACGATGTTAACTATAGGTGCTGTGCTGTACGTTACATCCATGTGGCTGATTTCTTTTATAACTGGAAGTTTATACCTTTTGACCCCTTCACCCATTTTGCCCTCCCCACCCCCTGCCTCTGGCAGCCACCAGTCTGTTCTCTGTATCTATGAACTGGGTTTTGTTTTTTGGATTTTGGTTATTTTAGATTCCACATATGAGTGAGATTATACAGTATTTATATTTCTCTGTCTGATTTATTTCATTTAGTATAATGCCTATCAGGTACATCCATGTTATCACAAGTGGCAAGGTTTCATTCTTTTGTATGGCTGAATAATATTTAATTGTGTGTATGTACCACATTTTCTTTATCTGTTCCTCTATTGGTGGACACTTAGGTTGTTTCTGTTTCTTGGCTATTGTAAATAATGTTGCAGTGAACATGGGGGTGCATGTTTCTTTTTGAGTTAGTCTTTTCATTTTCTTCAGGTAAGATACTCAGAAGTGGAATTGCTGGATCATATAGTAGTTCTATTTTTAATTTTTTGAGAAACCTCCATACAGTTTTCCATAATGGCTGAACCAGTTTACATTCGTACCAGCAGTGCACAGGGGTTCTCTTTTCTCACCAACACTTGTTATTTCTTATCTTTTTTATAATCGCCAGTCTAACAAAGGTGTGAGGTGATATTTCATTGTGGTCTTGATTTGTACTTCCCTGACAATTAGTGATGTTGAGGATCTTTTTATGTACCTGTTGGCCATCTGTGTGCCTTTTTTGGAAAAAATGTCTACTTAGATCTTCTGCCCATTTTTTAATCAGATTTTTTTTTTTTTTTTTTTTTTTTTTTTTTTTTTTGCTATTGAGTTGTATGAGTTCTTTATATATTTTGGGTATTAACCTCTTATCAGATATATGATTGGTAAGTATTTTCTCTGATGATGGCACTTTTTTTAGCTCTCTTTCTTCTCCCCTTTTCCTTTTTATTTTCCTTTTTTGATTCAGTGCAAATGTGGCCTTTTCTGAGATGTGCATGGTTTCATCTCAATTATTTGTTATACAAGCTCTGCCTTCTAAAATGATTCTTAAATCAGTTTTGAAGGAAGTTTCAAGCAATTTTTAAATTTTTCCTTGATTGATATGCGTATTATATTATTCCTAACAAAGACTTCTATCATCACATCAATTTTAATTGAGGAAAAAAATCTGATGATTCCCTTTGAAAAAAATTCTAAGTTTCTGTCATGAAAAATTTACATACACGAAAGTGAAGAGTTTAGTATAATAAACTCTGTGTGTCTCTCACACACCATTAGTAATTATCAATGTCCTGTTGTCCTTTTTACATCTATTCCTCTCACCACTTTTTGTTGATCCTGTTACTGTTTTTCCTGGAGTATTTTAAAGGAAGTCCCGGACATCATATTATTTTACCCATTAATAGTTCAGTAAGCATTGCTAACAGGTAAATATTTTTAAACATAACTTCAGTATATTTATCACAACCAACAAAATGAACAATAATTCCTTAGTAACATATAATAGTCTATATTTAATTCTTCCTGTTGTCTCAAAACTATTTTTTTTGAGCTGGTTTGTTTGAATCAGCAGCCCAATGAGGTCCATACATTGCATTTGATTGATATGGTTATTATCTCTCTTTTAATCTATAATAGTTCCCCCTCTCTTTTTTTCTCCCCTGTGTCATTTATTTGATGAAGAAATTGGATCATTTGACCTCTAGAATTTCCTATATTCTGGCTCACTTTATCCTTATAATATTGTTTAACATTTTCCTCTATCCCCCATATTTTTTGTAATCTAGTAAGTAGTTGTTATGGAAGCTTGATTAGATTTTATTGGCATTTTTTTTTCTTATAAATAATGCTTCCCAAGTGACACAGTATTCTTCCTATTGCATCACAATGGGAAGCACATGACATCTGCTTATTACACCTTTAGCAATGTTAAAATTGATCGGGTCATCATCCATCATCATCAAGTTCCCCATCAACCTTTTACACATTGGTTTTAGCATCCATTGATATGTACCACAGTTGGTCAGCAATTTCCTCAACCCACAGAAATTAAATCCAATGATTCATTCTTCACTAAGAGGGAAGAGGCAACTTTCATTTATTGAGCAATTTCTATGTGCCAGAAATTTTGCTTGGCAGTTTACCTACATCCTTTCATTTGCCCTTCCCAAAATCTTGTGCATTCTGTATCATCATTGTAGTTTAATAGGTAAAGAAACTGAAAATAGAGAGGTCACCCAGTTATGCTGGTTTTAGGAGTTGTTTTTACAGAAAATTAACCTAGAAAATATTAATTCTTATTTGTATGAAGAAGTAGATAAGATAGTTTAAATATAAAGACCAAACTGAATGAGAATGAAAACATCTAAAGCATTTGTATTGCTATCAATAAAGTGATGTCAGTGTCATACAAGCTAGGTACCTCCCTTGCCCCAATTACACACCATTGGAGTCCAGCAAATAATTTATTTCAGTCTTAAATATCCCTTTAATGAACTAAAAATGTAAGCTGTATGGTAGTTCATTTTACAGAAAGCCATGATGTCTGCCAAGTAACATTTTTATAAAATGAAAACTATATCATAAAGCATTTTCTAATTCTGAGGCATGCTAAACAATGCAGTGTTGATGAGAGAAATCTTGAAATTTCTTCTTCAAGTGTTTAAACATCATTTGTCTCCATGGTTTGGAATTAGTCTTGTCCAGAGCAAGTTGATGTCTGTATGACCTCCCAAAGTCCTTTCTAGTCCTGTGATTCTCACACTAATGAATTTAAACAGAAAAGGATTATTGGGCCAAAACTCGGAGTATCTTCAGAGCCAGAATGTAGAAAAAGTTACAAAATACAGATGTCTGTCAGGGATGAGGTCCAAAGGGAGAAAGAAGCAGGCCAGGAGTTAGAAATAGATATGCTGTTGTACCAAAAAAAAAAAAGTTTTGAACTTGGCCTTTAGCCAAAAGAATTTTTTTTTAATACTTAGATCAAACTTTTAAGCCATAATATTCAGTTGAGGTACAATAAAGTCTTGGGATTGAGGATATGTAGTTGGAAAAAAAAAATTATAGTTCATTACATTCAAGGAAATGCAGACCAGCTCTCAGTTCCTCAGACCTGTGCCAGATTATATGTTTTAGAGAATCAATAATCCTGTATTTTTCATTCAGGAGTAAAATCATTCTGATGCTCTTTGGAATTTTCAGTATTTGCATATCAAGAATTACAAATGATAATCAAAACCTTTAAAATATTTTTTAATTATGTAAGATATGACAGAAATGTTTTTACTTCTTAACCCTGAAAGTAAGCCATTCTTTTTTTAATGGAAGCATCTCTAAAATTAGTACCATTTATTTTAATTGCTTACTAAATTTTTAAGAAGTGGTTGTATAGGGGAATATAAAAGAATTTGTTCTTTGTGGTTTTTTTACTTTTTTAAAGTGACATGTTCCAAGAATACTTTTTTCCCTTGGGCAGCAGGGTCAGAGGAAGAGGATCAAGTAGGGAACACCCATGAAGGTGCCTGGTCATTCTGTGTGAATATAAGAACTGATCTATGGGCACAGCTTGTTGTTGGGTTGTTGTTGTTTTTATAATCCTGTCCATACTATTTATTAGTTTTCTGTTTTACTTTTTTTTTGTTTTCTGCATGCATCTCGAGAGAAAAATTTGTCCCGTAAGGTCTGTGATGTACCCCTAAAACAGCAAATTAGGTGTCTGTGGCTTTTATTCTAGTCTATGATATGTTATAAATGTAACTAAATTGTCTAAAAAGCATTCCCAAAACTCATCTTTTCCACATTACATTCTTTCTACATGATGATTCGCTTAACAGGACATAGGTCACCACCAAATAATGGTGGTCAGTACAGCCAGAAATTCTATCTGCAGATTTATGAAGAAAGAGCCAGTCATTCCAGCCCAGGAAATTTGCCTCTCTGTAGATTTTCTGAGATGATTTTGCAAGACTTAGAAAATTATAGGTATCTGTGAGAGCCTTCTTTGTTCCCTTAGCCACCTGAAACCTGAAAACACACCAGCTGAACAGAGCTGTGGTTTGATATGTTCAGTTGATATGTAAATAGACATATTTTCTAACACCCCGTGGCTGTTCTTAATGGTAAATCAGGAAAGTATAAGGTTAAGAGTGATTGGCACTAAACTACTGTAAGTCATTATTTCAGGCAAATTTGACATGACATATAATAGGAAAAGAATCACAATCAATGTCAAAGGCATTCATGTTTCCTTGTAAGGGTGTAAATCATCAGTGTGCCTGACTGCTTTTCTTTTGCATTTCACTTTGGGACTACAGTGTTGAGGTGGCCATTTGTGAGTATGATTGTCCTAGGAAACTATACAGTTTACTCATGTTTGCTTTATCAGGTTTGAACATATATTTGAAATTCCAAATAGTTTTGTGTGTTGTGAACAAAATTTAATTATATAACAGATGGTAAAAAATTAATGCTTGCTGATTTTCAAGTTTATAGTCAAATTTTATCCATTTTTAAAAAAACTGGCAGGTAATTTGTGCCAATTACCTGTCATTTCTTGTCAATTGGATTTTATGTATATTTGAAATATAACAGTTCACATTTTGTTTAATGATATGTGTTTTGTACTCAGTCATAATATTTCCAAGGTAGGGAAGACTTTGAGTTGAATCCTGAAAAGATGAAACACATCCTGTACATGTGTGAATTTATGTTATTTTTATATTTATATAGTGTTTATTTCTTGACCTTTTATATATTGTTCATTTCTTGACCTCCAGGGGGCCTTCCCTGATATCCTCCATCTCCACCCAAGCTGGGAAAGTTGCCCTTAGGACACCCTGGGCCTATTTATATTACTGATTCCTTCCTTCACTTTGGGCTTCTTGAGGGCAGGGTTTATAAGATGTTTATCTTTGCTCTCCAGTGCCTAACTTAGTACTTAGTGGGTGTTGACTGTGACTGAGTGAAAGCTTAAAATGAAATAGAATAAGTTTAGCTTAATGCATTGAGACTGTCTCCTAAAGGTAATTGGCAAAGTAAGAGGCCCTGCCTGCATATTCATCTTCGTCTGGGCTTTACATACTGTTGTCATGATCAGTTTGGTGGATCTGTGAAGCCTCCTGAATGAACAGGCTGAAGACAAGGATACCCTTGTAATATTTCTGGTAAGAGGATTAAACAAAGAGAATAGCAGCTAGGATTATAGCTCATTCAGCACAGGAGAGTCAGGGAGTTACAAAGGTACACAAGCTGGAGTTCCATACGCACAGATACACACAGATAACTATGAGATAAGATTGTATTACTAAGTGCCAGTAAGAAGAGTTTAAGCTGTATGTGTTTGGGGAGTTCAGAAGAGAAATTGCTTCTAATTTTGATTATTAGAGAAGGCTTTTTGGTTTGTTTGTTTTTCTAGAAGGAGATGAAGAGAATAGGTTTGAAAGATGGATGAGATTTCAAGAAGCACAGATGGAGACAAACTGATGGCAGCTAAAGGCATATGTAGTGTAAAAGTAGGAGGTTAGTTTGGGGAGACAGGAAAGGGCCAGAATTGGGGCATAATTCCTTAGGAATGATAATGGAATTTGCACGGTTTCATTTTTACCACATTGAGATTTATTCCCCTAGCACACTTAATCCAGAATACCAGAAGTCAACCAAGGTTACTATTTTGAAAACTATACTGTGCAGCCTGCCCTTTACTCAGGGGTTGATTATGCAGGCTTAGTTTTTTTAATTTTTCATACTTTTTCTTCTTTTTCCTTCCTGTTATCTGCCTACAAATAACTCTTCTTCCCATAGTGCCTCCATCAGAGTTAAAATCACGAGTCACTACTGCCTACTTATTAGCAGTTCTGTATAAGATCTGGTGAAAAGACAGTATGAAAAGATAAGCTCTCCCACTGATAAACAGTTAAACCACATTAATTTGGACTGTAAAGACAGGTTCAAGTTTACCAGAAAAGTATGGAGTAATTGTGTGAAAACAGATTTTTCTTAAACACACTTTAAATCATTTCTGGCAATATCAGGTACTTAACTATTTATGTATTACTTGTTAGTAAGTTCCATGAAGCCACGAACCATGTCTGTCTTCCTTGCTGGCCATTGTATCCCTAGCTTGCCCTTGACATAGAAACAATAAATATTTGGTAAATAAATTTAAAATACTTGATAGGCTAATTAATCTCACTTCTACACATACATTTATACGTGTGTGATATATGTGGTACATATAAAACTATATACTAGAGTATAGATATTGTCAAAAATTGTGAAGGGTTTGAGCTTTACCCCATTTGCAAGTTAACAACTCAGCCTGCCAGAGTCTCATGGATGCTGAAGAAAATATGGGAGCGCTGGATCAGAGGTTTATTTACCTACAACCGTGTGTCTGCATATGTGCCAGTTCCCCAAGCCTCAGTTCCCTTAGGGTGACATGAAGAGAGCCAGGTGATGCTTAAACACACGGTGAGTTACATTAAAAGACAGGAACCCCAAACTCAGGGAGCCTGAAATTTTTGAAATGGGGAGTAAGCATGCCTGCCCTTTTCAGAGACAGAGAGACACTGTCTCTGTCTTCCATAGCTGTTTGCTATAGAAATGAACTTGAAAAGGTAATCTGGAGCAAAGACAATGCCTTTTTCTAAGATATGTGGAAATGTGATAGACCTGTGGAAAAGTATCTCCCAAGAGACATATACTCTAAAGGGCCTCTGTGAGGGCAACACTTTTCATCTAATCAAGGAATCAGCGAATTACAGCCTGCAAGCCAAATCCAGCCCACCACCTGTTTTTGTAAATAAAATTTTATTGGCACACAGACATACTCATTTAGATATTACTTACATGCTGCAATAGGCAAAGTCAAGTAGTTGCAGCAGAGAGCATATAGCACACAAAGCCTCCGGTGTTTGCCATCATCTAGCCTTTACAGACAAAATTTGTTGGCTGCTCAATCTAAACATTTAACTTTATGACAAGCCTTCATAAAATATTCCAAGCTTGCTTTTTTGTTCCAAAATATTTTCAGATTTTTTAAAGTTATTCTGTAATCCCAGTTGACTTCTTCCCAATTATTAAGGGTTACCCTATCTGTACTGTAGTTTTTTCTTATTACAAAGAGTTGTTAAGAGCAATTATCAGTGATTACTGTATTCTTAACTTTTTTAGTTTTAAAAACAATCTTATAGCAGATTATCACAATACAAGTATTTGGTTTATGAGCATTGCTTATTTGTCAGGTTGCATGCTTTTGAACCTCTGCCACAATCAGGTAACTAAAATATGCAAGTCATTATAATAAAGTGAATGAGCTCCCTGGGTTCTAGAATCCTACAGTCCCAGGTCTGCAACTTACCATTGAGATCCTTAGCAAGTTGTTTAACCGTTCTTTATTTTCCTCATCTGTATAATGGATATGCTCTTACTAACTTAAAGAATTACCATTGAGATTGAATAAAACAATGAAAATCTTAGCACATAGTATGCACTTTAAAATATAAACTTTCTTCCTAAAATATAAAGCAAAAAAGAATGTCCTATATTTATATATCACTTTAGAGTTTTAAGAGCTAGAGTAGTCTTATTCCGTCCTCTGAATTTTTTATGGATAAGAGTATTGAGGTTCATATTGGTTATGTGACTTCAAGTCAAGGTGACAAAACTAAATTGCAACTAAATTTAGATTAGAATTAAGTTCCCCTGATTCCCAGTTAGTGTTCCTTACAATATACTATGTACATTTGACTATTCCATACAGATGAGTAAAATACCTGAACAGTTACAGCTGACACTAGAACACAATAGTGAGTTTAGGGTTTGTGGCCTCATAAAAAGAAACCATAAAATAGTAAAGTTGCCCTTGCTCTGAGTTAGTTTTGACTCAGAAGTTCTTAATATATTTTTATTATTTGTCTTTATGGAAAATATTATCTTGAAAGATGTCATATTACACACTTGCATTTGCTTGAAACTTGGTAGCTTGATAAATTGATAAGATAACTGGGTCATATGTTAAGTTTTTTGAAAAACCAACCCAAACATAGATCCTAATAAAAGAATGTTACACATTTCCTTTTAAAGGCTAAAAAAGCATTTCTCAGGACTCTTAAATTACCATATTCTGATACCAAGGGAAAATAAAACCTGGACTTAGAGTCTTGTTTGTACTTAGAAGGTTTTCCGGACAGGAAGGCAGTCTTGATGCGATGCAGTAAGCCACAATACCAGTGGGGCATTACAGGTGAAAAATCTGCAGCTGTACCCCTTCACCACAATGTATTACAACTGTACGCTGGAATATTTCCTGTACAGAAATAGGGTTTGGTTAACTTTGTTTCCCAAGAGTAGATCACATTAAAATGTTATAAAATCATGATTTCCTGCATTTTGAATACTTGTGGTTTCTCAACTGGTTCCAATATTTTAAGGTTTTTTTTTTGTATGACTGCTATTAGTTGAAGATGTATAGAAGCTTTTCTTTTCCTTCTTCAAACTCAACTAAAAAGCAGATACATGTAAAAACTGGTATTATAAGCTAAAAAATTTGAGATTATATACGTATTTGTATTTTATGCCATTATTAAATGGTAGGTTTATACTTTGAAGTAGAAGCATAAAAAACTGACATGCTGCTATCAGAATACATTTTATTTTTAATTAACTATTGAAAAGTATCTCTACTCAGTTGCTTTTGTTTTGTGTGATGAATATGTTTCTCCTCTTATAAATAATTTTTGTTTGTTTGTTCTTATAAATAATTGATTGTAGAAATGTTCCTCATGTTTAAAAGGACAGTTACTTAGGTCCAGTAATAATCATAAATAGAAACCACATCTGTATTTGCAGAGGCAAAGCTGGTTTTTTACCTTGTTAGGTTTTAATGTTTATATTGCTCTTTACGTATCTTAATTTCTATGATAATACATAGATGTCCATTTATCCTAATTTCTATAATAATATATAATAAATATATAATAAATTGTAAATAATATATAATAAATTATCCTAGTTTATGCAGTGATACAATGTATATATACATTGTCTCTTTCAGTCACCAATTAATCCACTATTTTATGCTCAGACCTCACATTCTATATTTTAACTATCCACTTACCTACTCTCTAGTCATCAATTAAAAACTCTTTATCTACCTCTAATTTTTCTAGTGCATTCCCCACTGGGGAATATATTTTGTCTTATCACCACTTTGACATTGTGATAAATGTAGTGTATCCTTTTACTTGCTTAATGAGATAAAATAACTTTCTGTTAACAAAATAAGGGTTTTACAACAATTAACTCTTTCAAAAGTTATCAGCTAGGAATGTTCCAGTGTGAAAAACCCTTTTCCCACCCAAGGGTGTAGGTCAGAAAGAATTCGAAGAAATCTATACTTGAGGCAGTGGATAACAGAAAACTGTAAAGCTAAACAAAAGGCTCAAAAGGAAGAGCTGGGGAATGAGATGTCCACACAGACTTTGAAAAGTTCCAACAGATTCCCGGGAAACTAGGAGAATATGTACATGCATAAATCTGTGCACTTACCCTAAGCTCTGCACATGCTAAGAATGACCTAAGAATGCCCTGTGCTCTCACCTCAGGCTGACCTTAAGGCTCTGCACAAGCAGGAAGGGAAGGTCAGGGAAGAGTTGAGGGCATGCCTTAATAGGCACATGGAGCCGCTCAGCAGAGACTGGGTATACTTGTTTCCAGGCCTTTAAGGAAATCTCTGTCTAATTATTAACTGACCACTAAGCTCACCAAGTAAAGACTTCAGTGGCCACATATAAAGAAAACAGACTTATTAGAATTAATTCATAAATGTTAGTAACAACAACAACAAAAAAAAAGGAGAACAGGGCTTCCCTGGTGGCGCAGTGGTTGAGATTCCGCCTGCCAATGCAGGGGACACGGGTTCGAGCCCTGGTCTGGGAAGATCCCACATGCCGCGGAGCAACTAGGCCCGTGAGCCACAACTACTGAGCCGGCGCGTCTGGAGCCTGTGCTCCGCAACAAGAGAGGCCGCGATAGTGAGAGGCCCGCGCACCGCGATGAAGAGTGGCCCCCACTTGCCACAACTAGAGAAAGCCCTCGCACAGAAATGAAGACCCAACACAGCAAAAATAAATTAATTAATTAATAAACTCCTACCCCCAACATCTTTTAAAAAAAAAAAAAAAAAAGGAGAACAAATATCAATGACAAGAAGCCCTGGGGAAGGGAGTCTGATTTCCACAGTTGCCATTATTTATTAATAATATAATAATAGTAATATAGTTAATATTTATTAATATAATAAAATTGTGTATCATTTATAATGTCCACTTTCCAACAAAAAAGTATGTGCTCTGCAAAGAAACAAAGTCTGACCCATATACAGAGGAAAAAAGTAATCAATAGTAACTGTCCCTAAGATGCCCAGATGTTGACCTCACTAGACAGACTTGAACTGTCTATTTTGAATATGTTCAAAAAAACCTAAAGAAAGCCTTGTCTAAAGGACTAAAGGGAAATATGAGAATGATGTCTCACCAAATAGAGAGTATCAATAAAAAGATAGAAATTGTAAAGAAAAAAAAAAAGAAATCCCAGAGTTGAAAAATATAAAAAGTGAAATGAAAAATTTACTAGAGGGGCTCAATAGCAGATTTGAGCAGGCAGAAGAAAGAAGCAGTGAATTTAAAGATAGGTCAGCTGAGATTATTGAGTGTTGAAAACAGAAAGGTAAAAGAATGAAGACAAGTGACCAGAGCCTTAGAGACTGTGGAATACCATCAAGTGTACCAATATGTTCATGAGGGGAGGCCTAGAAGGAAAGGAGAGAAAGGAGAATAAAGACTATTTGAAAAGCAAATGGCCGAACATTTCCAAAATTTAATTAAAAACATTAGTCTGCACATCCAGGAAGTTCAATGAACTCCATGTAAAAGAAACTCAAAGATTTCCATACCAAACAATCAACCTACCCAAAAAGAAAAAAAAAAAACCACCCTGACTGCAACTAGAGAGAAGTGGCTCATCATATGTAAGGGATACTCAGTAAGATTAACAGCTGGTTTCTCATCAGCAACCATGGAGACCAGAGGCAGAGTGATAACATATTCAAAGTGCTGAAAGAAAAAGGCAGCTAAAGAGAAAATAATTGCCAAATTAAGTAACTATAAATGACTGGGATTAATGGTAAGGGTCAAAATGTATTCTGCATTCAGATTTCTTTCTATGAATCCACTTTAAAGAAACTGAAACTGGAAATTGTAAATGATACATTATGGAGTCTATTTTTCTTCTTTAATCGAAAGGTAATTAGTTTAAGGAGCAAAGGATTTATAGCCGAAAGTTCTGCCACTTACTAAATGTGTAACCTTGAACATATTACCTAACTTCTTTAAGCCACAGTTCACTTATCTGTAAAATGGGAATAATGTATTCCTCACTAAGATAACATACAAAAAAAGTCTGTAAATTGTAAAAGGCTGTTCTTCTACCACAGCTTCCATCAGTATTTTTATTACTGCTACTACCAAAATCACGGATGATGATGGAAAAGCGAACTGTTTTACCCCTACTGTACTGACCTCTTAATTGGTACCCTGAGAAATCTGGAAATGTAGTGGGAGGAGTGATAAAGATGGTATCCTCTGATGTAACCTAGCCTTAATAACTTACTACTGAATGGAAGTTCCAGCTTTGTGCTCACTAACCAGCCCTACACAGTCAGCTAGGCTCTCTATTTCTTCATAATATAAAGGAAAGGACAGTTGAATCAGATTGATAGAATGTATCACTTGCTAAATACTACCACCTCTTTATTATGTACATGAATACAGGGAACACACTTCCTCTGTATCCTCTTCTTAGGTTGCTTGGTGGCACTGAGTGGCCAAAGGGGCAATGGCCCAGCTTTAGCAGTCCCTGGACAAAGAATTCAGACCTGTTTATCTATGAGCAGATGGCAGTTGCAACCCTGCTAATAGTCTTGGCAGTGCTATTAAATAATAAAAACAAGTTAAGTGCCAAAATATTCTTTGTACCAAAAATATTTTTAAATGGCCAACACACATGCAAATCTTCCCAAATTAGCCATCAAATGGAAACAAATCTTGGAATCATATTTTAAATGCAAAAATACATGTGCTTTTACCAACTGGCAGATATACAACCTAAAATATATTCATATGCAGAGACCACATATGCTTAGAGTACAGTTTATTATATATGGCTGGCTAATTTTTTAGGTCCTGTCAAATAATGGATAGGAAAACAAAATGTAATAAAAATATATATAATCTTGACAGTCATTTGAAATGTACCATGTGTTACATGTGGAATGTTTTCCAGTGAAACCAATTTACTTGTTCCCACTTCCCATGACTCAGTACTAGATATTTAGGCTTTCTAAACTATTTTTGGCAACCAAACTTTCTTGGAATAGTCATCTTTCCTTCAAGTTATTCAGTGCAAGCATTAATAATAAATCCTCAGTTATAGATATGTAACTAAAAATCATTCACATCATCTCCTCAAACCTAAAAGCACAAAATAAAGTTATTTTAAATAGATCACACAAAATAGAGCCCAGATTTATTCCTGAGAATAATTAATTGCTGCCATATGAATCACAATGTGACTGCGTTAGATTTTTAGTTTAATTCTGTTACTGCTAGACTAGAGATTAGCTGGGCAATGTCTACCTCTAACTGAAAGGCAAAGGAAGATTAGTGAGCTAATGAAAAGTTTGTTAAAAGTGGGTGTGATTGCAAAGTAATTTGAAAGGAGAGCTCAGTATATAAAACAAAACCTTTTTAGAATAGAAGGCTGTAAAAAAGGTTTTTTTTCCAGCATCTATCTTCATTCATAAATTTTAAAACTATTTATTGAGCATATACCATGTACCTGACTCTGTGCTATGAGTTTGTTGGAGAAATAGCTGGAGTTCGTTAAGAATGCTTGTCAGAGAACACACGGAATGCAGCCAGGCCTCAGCAAGGAGCCGTAGGCTACTTTTAGAACCACAGCCATTGTCCCTTACCCTCCTAAATGAGGTCTTAATTCCAACACATGCCTCGCTTCCCTCTTTCCTAGTCACTACCCAAACTGTAAGATTTAGCCCCTCTTGCCTAGATACTGATTTGTATCCCTTTTTCCTTCCCTTACCAAAACTCCTTTCTCCTCTACCTCCCAAACCCTTCCACTGAGCCCTCTGGAACACCTGTTCTGTGACTAGTGAACTTCCCTGAACCTCAGCCTCTTCTTCAAGAATTTCCTCTACCTCTTCACCTTAAATGAAATCCTGCTGTCCCCTGGGACTCTGTACGCCACTGTAACCCGCCCTGAGGTGGAAGCAGTTGATTCTCCCACATGGTTTTTACCTCAGGGTCAGGAGATAAGGTGCTCTGCTGCTCACCTGCTACCTGCCTGTACTCTTCTCTCCTCCTGTAAGGGCTTCCTGCTTTCTTGAGACTCCTTCCATCCAATTATATCACCCTCACCCCTCTTCGTTGTTGCCATCTGCTATTTATTTGGTCGTCTGCCCTCATTCTCAGAAGTCCTCAGCCCGTGGCTTCCAGCCTTTTCCTTCACTGCAATCGACATCCATGTGAGAGAGCCCCAGCCAAGACCCCAGCTCCTCACTCTAGTGACCTCCTGCGCCACTCCGTCTAAGTGCCCACCGCCACACGCAAGCCCTGGAGCCTGTCAGCATCCCAAGCTGCTCCACCTCCTAAATCGCTCATTCCAGCATCCTGCTCTTACTCACAGTCTATCCATCTCTCCAGCCCGCTCATTCGGCAAGCCCCAGTACACTCATTCATTAAACCATAGAGAAATCCATAGTTCTCTGCTTTCTCCCTATCCATCAGCTTACTCTGTTTTCACATCCCCTTTCAACCATTTTACCTTCTTAATTCGTCATTTAAAACACCTTCTTGCAAATAAGTACCCTAAACTTCATTGTTCTCTTTCTTTCCGTTACACTCTCCTGACGAAAGGCTAAGGCTGGTTGAGTCTACAGGTATGTATCAACACAGTTAACTCCCTCTCCAACTCTCTAGAATAGCCAACTCCATACTCAAGATTTCCACTTGGATGGCTCACTGATGCCTCCAACTCAGCTTGTCTAAAAATGAACTTACGATCTCCGCTTCCACCTGACACCACAAACCTACTCCCCAATGGGACAAATCAATCTTACCCATCCCAGTAAATGACATCAGCACCCATACAGTTGCTTGGGCCAGACACCTGGGGGTCATCCTTAACACCTCCCTCTCCTATATCTAATCAGTCAACAGATTTTTATTCCTCAGGAATCTCCCACATACCGCTCCGTTGCCACCAACCAACCATACCCTAAGCCATCCACATTTCTAGCACAGATCACTGCCCTAGCCTCCTAACTGTCTGTTCACATCCATGCTTGCCCCATTCTCTTTTAATATATTCTCTACACAATATCCAGAAACTTTTAAAAACATAAATTTGACTTCAAGCATCACTTCTTTGCTTAAAATCCTTCAAAGATATCTCATTGACATTAAGATAAAGTCCAAAATCCTTATCATGGACTAAAATAATTTAGTTTTTATTATCTACATTTCACAAATGAGGGAACTGAGGCCCAGAGTCATTAAATAAGGTGCTCAAGGTCACAGAGCAGTGATTAAGGGTCAGGGCCAGGATTTTATCCTAAGTGAATGTAATACCAACAAGAGATTTTTTTGTGTGTTGGAGAAATTTTAAAAATAAAGATTATATCTATATGATTTATAAACCTGTGGCTCAATATATATTTCAGTGGACAGTTGACTAAAATTACCTTTAAAATACTAATTGTACTGAGTTGTTAATCAGCTTTTCTTTTGAGGTTTTGAGGACAAAAATGTTCTTAACATGGGGGAAAGGATTAATATGTGACTTTTGCAAATGCACTTATAGGCATACAATCTTAAACTTTTTAAACAGAAGTTTCATTTATTAATACCCCTTTATTAACCAAGGGAAATAGGGCGTATAAAGGAAAATCCTGACAAACACGTAACACATATTTTATGATGTATTTCTGTAGTAGTTCTCTATTGTTTTCTAAATTTTGAAAGTAGCCTGGAATGTTCCAATTGAAGTATGTAACCTCAGAACCAGCCTCACACAAAGTTGTGAACTAAATAAAATTTTTCTTTGGCTTTCTTCCAAATCTCTCTTTTTGAACTTTCACAGTTTCTCTTTGCCTAAGCCCCAGTGTTGGTACAGTTTACTTTCATTGCCCTTAAACTACCTAATGGCTTCCCACAATGGTTCCCAGCTTGCATTGCCTTTTATTATGGATTTATTCCAACTGTCTCCTGTACATCAAAACTTGCTAGTACTTTTTTCTTAAGGCCTCACTCTGCTTTCCAGTGTGACAGCCAATTTTCATAAGCTATTATACATGAATTTTCTTTTAACTAATTATTTATTTTTGCCTGCGTTGGGTCTTCGTTGCTGTGCATGGGCTTTCTCTAGTTGCAGGAAGCAGGGGCTACTCTTCGTTGTGGTACACGGGCTTTTCATTGCGGTGGCTTCTCTTGTTGTGGAACACAGGCTCTAGGCGTGCGGGCTTCAGTAGTTGTGGCGCACGGGCTCAGTAGTTGTGCACGGGCTTAGTTGTTCCGCGGCATGTGGGATCTTCCCAGACCAGGGCTCGAACCCTTGTCCCCTGCATTGGGAGGCGGATTCTTAACCACTGAGCCACTAGGGAAGTCTCTATCGTATATTAATTTTAATGGAGAACTTCTGGAGACAATACCAGAAACAAGTCTTTTTTTCACCCTATTTGCTGTGTAACCTCTCTACCAAGAAGATGATTTTTGAACTTTACATTCTGTTAATTTGTTACTAATTTTTTAAAAAGATAGGTATGTTAAATACGCTTTTCTAAACTCATTTGCCCTCTCCTATGAGATTCTTATGTGTCTCACCCCACTTCCCACATCTTATCCATTTCTACTTATGACTTTTTTAAGCTAAAGGACTGACTTACTGGCAGTCTAGAAAGGAGTTAGGCAAGGAGATGTTCCTTTATCTCTCAAGTAATAGGCAACATACAGGGAAATATTTTAATAGATATGCAGCAGAAAACCATATTGAACTATGATTACAAGGTTCCTGAACATCCAGGCTCAAGGTTCATTATTTTCTTCCCACAGGTCCAATCCATTGTTAAGAAATCTAACACGCAGGACTCTTATTCACAACCTTCCTGATTCTTTTAACAATACCCAAGCTTCAGAAGTGTTCTTTGAGCATGAGAAGGATAAATAATTAGTAACTAACATTTCTTAAGCTTTTATTTATTTTTTTTTTTAATTTTTTTTTTTTTGCGGTATGCGGGCCTCTCACTGTGTGGCCTCTCCCGTTGCGGAGCACAGGCTGCGGACGCGCAGGCTCAGGGGCCGTGGCTCCCGGGCCCAGCCGCTCCGCGGCATATGGGATCTTCCCGGAACAGGGCACGAACCCGTGTCTCCTGCATCGGCAGGCGGACTCTCAACCATTGCGCCACCAGGGAAGCCCTTAAGCTTTTATTATGTGGTATTAAATGGAAGACTTTGTCTCTTTTAATCCTCACAACAATTCATGAGATAGTTCTGTTATTATCCCCTTTTTAGGGATATGAGTACTGATGTTAGAAAAATTAATTTACCCAAGAACTCATAGCTAATGGAACTAGAAATTGAATCCCATTAGGTATAGCTCCAAAGTTTATGCTTTAATCTTCTATACTTCTTTGTGGAGAATTTTTAATGTGCCATAGATGGGCTGAATCACCCAGGATATGTGTATTTGTTCATTCATGAATTATTCATTCATTCATTCAGCAACTTTTTTTGAACATTCACTGTATACAGTTTGTCAGGTTCTGTGAAAATCCAAAGCTTAGCCAAATGGAAATCAATCCCTCAAGGAATGTGTCTACCAGTGAAAATGTCATGTATAGAAATAACTGTAACATGAGGTGTATAGTGATAAGAGCTATGAAACAGATTCCCATTTTTAAAAACTATTGGAGTTCAGAAAAGGGAAAGCATTTCTCCATCTGGGAGGTGAAAAGGCTCAAAGAAAGGTGGTATTTCATTTGGACCTTGATAGATGGGAAAGATTTAAACATTAGACAGTGAGAAACCAGGGATTCTACGGGTATTTGAGGCTGAGAGACAGTATAGGAACAAAGACCCAGAGAGGGGAAAGTTAGAAAAATGTATGTCATGGAAAGCAAGGAGAGGGAGAATTTCAAGAAATGGTGGCTAAAAGTAGAATATATGGATATGTCACTTGTCCTTATCACTAACCAAAACATATGCTCTGTTTCGTCACACTCTTAGCCTCTTATGCATATCCATTTTGTGCCCCTTTCTTCCATTTAACACGTCGCCATACATGGATGCTCAAGTCCCCATTTAAGGAAAAGAAACTGTTATAGATGGAGGTAAAATTTATTCCCATTCAAAGATTTAGAATCACTTATTTAGGAAAGGAAGGTTAAGGAGAAATCTATTCATTCAGGAAGCTTTTATTAATATCCTGTTATGTTCCAAAAACTGATGCTAATATTTTTTAAAATAATATGCCATTTTTGCCTTAAGGATCACAGAGTCAACTAAAGGAGACAAACATGTAAATAGGGAATGGCGAAATGTAATGACTTCTATGATAGAGGAGTAAGTTAGATATGGAAGTGACACAAGAGAGGCAGTGACCAGTTCTGAGAATGGTCATAATTAGGAAATGCTTCCAAAAGAGACACATCTGAGCCCAGTCCTTTTTTTTTTTTTAAGACAAATGGGATCAACCCACATGTTCTATTTTGAAGCTTAATTTTTTTAAGTTCATAATATATCTTGAGTGTCTTTTGTGTTAGTATATATAGGTATTCCTTATTCATTTTAACGGTTGTACAGATTCCATTCTATAGATCTGCATGTTATGTTTAATTCCATATTGATGGATATTTGTATTTTTCCAATTTCTTACTAATACAGTACTGAAGTAAACACACATACATACACACACACACACACACACACACATACTTGTATTGGAATATCTGTAAAACAAATTTTTAGATGTATCCTTCCAAGCATTTAATAATATTGCCAAATTATTCTTCAAAAATAATGGGTAGAAATGCTTTCCCACACCTCTACAGAAATTGGAAATGTCAGTCTTTTCAAACTTCCAGATTAATAAATAAAAATACTACATTGTTGCTTTAATTTGAACTTATGTAAGTATTAGTGAAGTTGAGTATCTTTGCATGTTTACTGGCTGGTTATATCTTTTCTTCTGTAAATTAATTGCTGTCAGAATCTGGGACTTTACCTTATGCAAGCTAATGTTTTATGGATGCTGACAGAATATATTAGACTTTTGGGTCAGAAACAAAGAATATTATTGCTCGTGGCACAGCAAACAGTGTGTGCATCATGTTTGCATTGGTTTCTCTTGCCCCCAAGTCCCACAAGGGCGATGCAGAAGGGCCCCCAGGGGGATGCTCTGCATGCAGTAGATAAATGGCACAGCATGGAACATGGAGCTTGTCAAATCAACCTCTTTTAGAGCAAGTCTGCTCTTTGTCCTGGAAAGAAACTTTACCTCATCACTCAAAGATACTTTCTGCAAACAGAACCTGAGAAGTGGTCCCTGTTAACAGCTTTCAGGGCCTTGCATCCTTTACATACCTGGCAAGAACATGCAGGGACGTTCAGGGCCTCTTCCAACAACTGCCTTTGCTTATTTTTCTATATGCTTTCTTATCATCTTCTCATTGATTTGTAAGAGCTCTCTGCTATCACAACAAGTATTTGTAGATCTGTCATTAACTATTACCTGTTTTATCCTAACCTTGCTTTTTATTAATTCTGATGTTATCAGTTGTGAGGTTTGTTTGTTTGTTGTTTGTTTTACCATCCGCGGGTTTCATGCCATACACAGAAAAGGCTACCCTATTATGATAAAAATATTAGCTGATTTTTTCTCTTATGTTTTCAGTTTTTAGCCTTTAATATTTTGATCCTTTTGGAATTTACTTACATATAGGAATGATGTAGGGACCCACTTTGGTTTTACTAAATGGCTAACCAGTTCTTGCAACCTCATTTCCCATCCTTCCCCTACTTGTTTGAAATGGTACCTTCATCACATACTAAAATTTATCTGTACTTACATATTATTATTTTTTTTCTTCTTCTAATCTATTTGTATGTTACTACTCCAACCTTATCTTTTAATTTTAATTAGTATAGCTTTATAATAGACTTAGCATCTGGTAGAATTTGTTCTCCACTCTTTCTCTTTTATTTAAAAACTTTCTTGACTGTTTCCACATATTGTTCTTGAATGAGTCTTTTGAAATAAAGTAGGTAAACAGGATGAATATAACTATGAAAAGAAATCCTAAACTACTGTCCTTTACAACTGTATCCCCTTTTAAAAGTCTCATTAATGTTATAACTTTTATGAAGATTCAAGTTGCATGTCAGCAAATACAGAAACATCATTTCTGTTTGCATCTTCTAAAATCTTCTTTCTTTTAATATAGATTCCTTGTAGTTTGGAATACTGGGATGAACTCCAGAAGGTTTTTGTTGCATTTCGAGAATTTAGTCTGTCTGAAAGCAAAGTTTGTGAACTGCAGTTGCCAGATATCGATCTTGTGAATGACCAGAAGAAACTGGTATCCTCGGATCTTTGGAGAATTGTTTTGAACAGCAGCCAAAATGGAGCTGATGACCAAAGGTAACTCAGTGAACAAAGTGAAAAATGAAATAGTGGCATTATACTAGGAAACAATCGTCAAGTCATCTTATCTAGTGGCCCCTCACTTAGCTATATCGCAGCTCTCTAACAGCTGCATCTATCAGAACTACAGATGAGAACCAGGAAGCGAGATAGAAGCTGATGTTTCAAAGTCTGTGTACTAAAATTCCTGTGTTTTACTGTGAGCTCTAAGAACCTGTTCCTTAAATATAAAAGGAAAAAAGAGCAAAAAACAAACTTCAAAAAAAAAATCCAGTTATCCTGAGATAAAAAATATAGAGGAAAAGAGCCATACACACTTCAATAGACTCTTTTTTTTTTTTTTTTTCGGTACGCGGGCCTCTCACTGTTGTGGCCTCTCCCGTTGCAGAGCACAGGCTCCAGACGCACAGGCTCAGCGGCCATGGCTCACGGGCACAGCCACTCTGCAGCATGTGGGATCTTCCTGGACCGGGGTACGAACCCGTGTCCCCTGCATCGGCAGGCAGACTCTCAACCACTGCACCACCAGGGAAACCCTCAACAGATTCTTAATGACACAGTCATCAATATGTGTAAATGTTAACCCTGGGGCATTAAAAGAAACGTTAAGTAAATTGAATTGTCTCCTTCCTTCTGGAACTACTTCCTTCTTAAGGGGTTTTTAAAAAAAACTTTAAAAGACAGACCTCCAGACATTAGGGAAACTTGACTAACCAAAATAATTTATACTCAAGATTTCAGATAGCCAAAGTTTTATTCAGCTCTTGAATCTATTTGACTATAATGTATCTCTAGAGCTATAGACTTCAGGTATTCTGAATCGTGTCCCCAGAACTTCCTGTTCCACACCTCCTATAGGATATCTGGTTAGTGACAAAACAGGGCCAGATTGTCCCTATTTCCAATGTTTGCCTGCTTAATACATCCACTAACTTAGAGTAGAGAAAAAATGGCCCCAGCAATTTATTCTTCAAGTGCTCCTTCTAGTTTACATATCCTTATTATGTCTTTCTCTTCATGCTGCCCTAAATGACAAGAAAAAAAACTAAACCACCATCAATGGAACAGTTTTTTGGGTCATATGATATGTGTATTATGGGCCTGTACCTATCTTGCTGCCCATCACTTTCAATGTCTACCTTCTAATTCTCCTGACGAGTTTGCTCTAGCATTATCTTATTCTTTGTATATAATCCACCCCCCTTTTTCTCCCCAAAACAACATTTTGACACTAACAAAAAGAAAAAAACATCCACCGTTCCAACACCCTGTGATTGAACTGTTTTCTCTTTTTTGTTCCCTTTATTTTTACCCATCATTGTATGCCTTTACAGGGTTATAATCATAGCACACCATTTTGTATTCTAATTCCTGTTTTATATTATAGATAGTTGTGAATGCTTTCTCTTTTTGTAATTAATAGTAATATATGTTCATTGAAGAACATCTGGGAAATAAAATAATACCACCCATCATCATATCACACCAAGATAACCTCTGTTCATATTAGTCTGTAGCATCAGTCTTTTTTGTTGATTACTTTGTATGCTTAATAATAATATGCTTTTTACTTTATGATTTCTATTTCTAGGTCATTTGGGCTCCTTAAAAATAATTGCCTTCACAGTATATTACCTAGTAATGTACAACTGGTGAAAATATATTAGAGGAGTGGGGTCTTGATTTTACCTATATGAAATGCTGCAGTGAAAAGAACACTAATCCTGGGAGGAGTTAGCAGATGGATAGAAAGATTGCCTATTCTAAGCATAGGTTACCTAGTCAGAAACCAGGAAATCTCAGAAAACAGAGCTATGGGTAATTAAATTTTTTTAAATCTGAGTTTCATTATTAGTATCAAGTTAGAAATCATTTCTTGATTCTAATTATCAAAGAATGCATTTTCATCATTGAAAGAAGCATTTTGGACAAGGTTAATTCCTCTGAATCTGAAACATTCATAAAAATCACTTTGTGGTAAGCTTAGCACTGCAGAAATGTGGAACCTTTAGGGAATGGAAATTTATGCAGACAGTCAAATTTAGGCAGTTTTTCACCAAGCTTTCGACATTGTAATCACAGATCTTTTGTCCTCACCTTGGATTTTTCAACTTGCCTAATATTTCACAATTGATCTTGCTTTAAATTGTTTGACATTAAGCATTTTTCAGGTAGAAATTGATATTAGTGAAATTAAATTTAAAGAGCTGGTTTAAAAATCAACATAATAAAACACTATTAAGACATTTTTCAAAGAGGACAGTAAATAAATTTCATCCAGTTTCTTGAAGGAAAACATCAGTGCTTTGATGATATGTCGACATTTCACATAGAAATAAAAGTGCTACAGTTAGATCCAGTATATTCTGTCATGAGAAATCTAAAACTGGATAAAAACCTGACACTTTTATAATTAGAGATTATCTTATCTTAAATAATATTTATGGTTGAGAAGGATATGCATCAGACTGTTGTACATTACTGGAAGAAAGTTTGTAAAAATAAGTCCCATGAAGCTTAATCTAAAAAAAAAAAAAAAAAAGCATCTTGCCCACAGTTGTCAAAAGTGCAACAGTGTAGGATATTTAGTGGTAATGGTATCACTGTGTGTATGTAAGTAGAAGCACTATTTATTAGGGATTTTCAAGTTAGCAGACCTGGGTTTAAGTCCTGGCTCCATCACCAACTAGCTGTTTGGGCCTGAGAAACTGATTTCTACACTGAGGCCTTAAGGAATGGGTAGGAGCTAACCAGTCTGAGGGGTGGCAGGTAGCCTTCGGTACAAAGGACTGGAGACCAAAGATTCACTCTCTTAAACCTTGGTCTGTTTATCCCATACAGGCATATTATCTTTAATTCAATCCCCGTGTATTTGTAATAATTATTCTCCACTATCTTTAATTAATGGTTTGCTTGATCATATGAAAATGAATGGTGGGTAACTGTTGTTTTTTTTCAAGGTAGCATTGGAAGGAGAGTAACTTAAGCTTAGTTTCCACAATAGTATTGAACTTTAGAAGAGTTTTCTTTCTATTTGTGGTGCACTGGACTGAAGCAAGAGATACAGCCTTTAAGCCCTGATCAGGGTATCCATTTCAGCTATTTATTTTTAATCTCAGCATGTATGTATTTGCCCACCCCCTCTGCCCACTGCTGAAGCCTAAATAAACCCCTTTTCCCAGTAGGTCCTGACAAGAAACAGACAGCACACTCAGACTGGTTAACTGAGGAGAGTTTACTGTAAAGACTATTTACAAAAGTGTTGGCAAGGTGAAGGGATAGGACAGTACCCTGAGGCTAGAAACCATCCCACTCTTAGTCCTGAAAGAGCCAGGTAATAGAGCCATTACCAAAACTAACCCAGAATGGGTGGTTGTAGCTGTTTTTGGTGGAGGGACCAACAATGTGCAGAGATGTGGCTAAGAAGGAGCCAGGAGAATATGAATCCTCCCGCCACTCTCTTCACACCTTCTGATCTCCCTTGGGCACTTTCCACTGGCCCAACCAAAAGACAAGCCAAGGACAAAGCAGCTTGTTGATACAGTCAGGGGCAGAGAAGAGAATGGGGAGGGGTGGAAAGTGGATTTAGAGAGCAAACAAGATAGCCAGCAAGCACATGCTGTATTTGGAATTTACAGTTTCTTACCTAGTGATGGGACCTAGGCGGAAAGATGAGAAATGGCTGGTGGGCCCAACTCTCAGGCCTTGGGTACTCTACTAGGTTCTCTGAGTTTGGTATCAACCAGATGTCTTCTGATGGACCAGTACAACTTTCTACTTTGTTTCCACCTCTTACCCTCACCCCAAATGGCTAACTCCAGAAGTACGTGACTATCTAAAGTCACAAGTTACAGGCAATTATTGTGTTACACAGTAATAACTGTGAAGATCTTGATATATATGTCCAGTTAACTTTATGACAAATTGTTTGATGATAATGCTAAGCTGTTTACCTGTGCCGAGTCTTTGGTGGTTTTGTCCATATTACATGGTCACTTTCTCACAATGTTAAAACGTGAGAGTAGATTGCTTGCAACGACTTTTTATCCCCACCCCCAAAACGTTGGTTCATAGAAGAAGGCATCCTGGAAAAAGAAGTGTGTGGCTCTTTCTTCATGTGATGAAAATGGAGACTCTGTTGAGTTTTTTAGAGTGTAAAATAAAAAAAATAAGATTTTCTCCTTCTCCCTAAAGATCCTGTAAGTCGCTGTCTACTCATATTTAGTGATCTTTGAGACAGTGGTCCACAGCTTTTTGTGTATGTGAGGAAGAGATGCTTTTTGTTTACCAAACCTTCATTCTTGTGTGTATAGCCAGTGCAGGAATCAGAGGAAGAGTGTTGTGATGGTAAAGTCCCTGGATCATTTCCTTTCTCCTCGCTGGTTGAACTTTCTTCTACCAGATGGTCACTGTGGCCTCTAGATATTGTTTGCCTCCATTTGGCTACTTGGATCTGTACTTTTAGATGTACCTAAATTTGCTGGGTACCATTTTTTTTAACCTTTTGACTTTCATAAACCATTCAGACAACAATCTTGACGTTTGGAACTGCTTTGCCACCTTGTTACAAGGTATTGACAGTAGTTCCCTGTGCTATACTGTAGGTCCTTGTTGCTTATCTATTTTAATTTATTTATTTATTTATTTATTTTTGGCTGTGTTGGGTCTTCGTTGCTGCACATGGGCTTTCTCTAGTTGTGGCAAGTGGGGGCTACTCTTCGTTGCGGTGCACGGGCTTCTCATCGCGGTGGCTTCTCTTGTTGCAGAGCACAGGCTCTAGGCACGCGGACTTCAGTAGTTGCAGCACGCGGGCTCAGTAGTTGTGGCTCGCAGGCTCTAAAGCACAGGCTCAGTAGTTGTGGCACACGGGCTTAGTTGCTCTAGCATGTGGGATCTTCCCGGACCAGGGCTCGAACCCATGTCCCCTGAATTGGCAGGCGGATTCTTAACCACTGCGCCACCAGGGAAGCCCCGCTTATCTATTTTATATGTAGTAGTTTGTATCTACTAATCCCAAACTCTTAATTTATCCCTTCCCCACCCCATCCCCCACTATCCCCCTTGGTAACCATAAGTTTGTTTTCTTTTTCTGTGAGTCTATTTCTGTTTTGTAAATAAGTTCATTTATATCAATTTTTTTTAGATTCCACATATAAGTGATATATGATTTGTCCTTGTCTGGCTGACTTACTTCACTTAATATGATAATCTCTAGCTACATCCATGTTTGCTGCAAATGGCATTATTTCACTCATTTTTATGGCTGAGTAATATCCCGTTGTGTATATATACTACATCTTCTTTATCCATTCATCTGTTGATGGAATTTTTTTAATAAAATAGAAACTATCAATGTGAAAAGGACAAATACTGTGTAATTCCACTTATATGAGATATCAAGAGTAGTCAAATTTATAAAGACAAAAGTAGAATGGTGATTGCCAGGAGATGAGGGAGAGGAAAATTGTTTAATGGGTATGGACTTTCAGTTTGGGAAGATGAAAAAATTCTGAAGATGGACGATGATGTTAGTTGCACAACAATGTGAATGTACTTAATGCCACTGAACTGTACACTTTTAACTGGTTAAAATAGTGAATTTTAAGTTATGTGTATTTTACTACAATTTAAAAAATATTTTCAGTAACCTCCCCCTCGCCATTTTATAGGTGTACTAGGTTACAACAGAGGTGTATTTCTTATTTGCAGTTAGAGTTAAAACATTCCCCAAAAACGACAGATCTAAGGTGTAGAGAGAACATTGTGTAGCAGGCACACACATCGTCCCTTGTCTTCTCTCCTCCATGCAGTGCTCTCCCAGGATGGACAGGACAGTGTTTTTGCAGTAGGCAGCAGAAAGTTTAGGTGAACCAATGTTGAGAAACAGTGCCGCACTGGGATGAATGACAGTGTGATATTGTCAGATCCCTCTTGGGAGCTAAAGGTAATCACCAGCAACTAACATTAAACTAAGTAACCAGTACGGTACCCTGTTTGCCAACCAGGAAAAGAGGGATGAGATTTTTTTTTCTCTTATGGAGTGATAGACATTATGCTAAGCAGTTTCTATGTAGTACCTCCTTTAATACTCAAAAAGTAAGTCCAATTACTATACTTACTTTACAGATGAGAAAACAGATTTAGCTAGATGAAATAATTTGCCCATGATTACAGTGTAAGTGGAAGCAGTGCAAGCATTTTCATCTCGGTTTTCTTACCTCAATCATTCTCTGCCTAATCTCTGTGCTATATTATAAAACTCTTATTACCACAGAGGGATACAGAGAAAAGCCCAAGGCTTTATCAATCAAGTCAGATCATTGTTGGATACCTGCAGAGCTATAGGGGTGACATCCAGGGGTGAATCTTTAAGGACTATGCCTGGGTCCCTGCAGTGCCTATGGATCAATCAAGATCTAAACTTACTAAAACACTCCTTGTTTAAAGGAATTGATACCCTTCTATGGGTCACCCAGGACAGTTAATAAGTCCCTTTGGCTAAAATGAAGGTATGGATATGTAAAACTCCTGCCATACTTTCTACTCTTTAGACTATTTCCTCTATTCTAAAAATTTGAATTTCCATTAGGAACTTACTGATATTTGAACTAACTACTGAATCTTGAGTTCTATGTATTAGTATTTGAAAGGTTTTGCTCCTTGGAGCCATCTTTACTTTTCCATTTCTGATTATTACACATCTCATGAATTATGTTTTTCCTTTTGATATCTGGATCAGATCGAAGTCCATTCTACTTAATTAAGGAAATGATATAAATGTAGTTGCTATAAGTGTCCCTAGCAGAGTCATTGTTCTCACCTTTATGACTGTTTAGCTCTATCATAGTTAGATATTTTTAATCCTTATGTAAAAGGTAAACATGCATATGCTACTTTTATAGTGTATAGTGATGATCAAATTAAGTTGAATATCAAAAAACTATAAATTTACCGATTCAAAATATAAAGCATTTCATGTGCATATACCATATTAATTTTGTGTTTAAGACATTTTAATTTTGATATAACTCCAATTTTTAAATAAAACTGTAACTTTTTAAATATAGATTAATCTAGTAACATTTTAGTCAGGATTTCAAGATGGA
>NW_006785037.1:2034481-2035517 GCF_000442215.2 Lipotes vexillifer
TAGGAGTTACATATAGACCTAAAAATATCTCTTAACCATTGATTTGTACATTTAATTTAGGAAGAGTGAAAAATCAATCAATTTGTTTTAAATAAAGATTTTGACACGCACTTATTTGTGACATCTTAGCAACCTTTTTCAACATGTTACAGAATTTGCTACTCTCAAGAAAGAGAAAAGTAAATCTTGGAAAATCTCAAGAGTGTCAAAAATTGCAGTTGACAGAGAAATTCTTCAGATAAACACCTCAAATTGTGTACTTCCTGTTTTAAAACTGATCTCAAAGTACTCTCACCTGGATTTTTAATATTTTGACTAACGCTATACCCTATTTTTAACAACTTCTTAAAGTATTATATGGGAGAAATTTCATATGTGTAAAACACATGTACAGGGCTTCCCTGGTGGCGCAGTGGTTGAGAGTCCGCCTGCCAATGCAGGGGACGCGGGTTCGTGCCCCGGTCCGGGAAGATCCCACATGCCGCGGAGCTGCTGGGCCCGTGAGCCATGGCTGCTGATCCTGCGCATCCGGAGCCTGTGCTCCGCAACGGGAGAGGCCACAACAGTGAGAGGCCCGTGTACCGCAAAAAAAAAAAAGTATCTTCTTTCTAAAATACACATACAACTAATACAGTTTGGTCTTTCTGAATAAATATAAGTTTTAATTTTACCTTGCCAATGAGATCTTTTTTAACTTTAATTTTTTTAATTGAAGTATAGTTGATTTACCATGTTGTGTTAGTTTCTGGTGTACAGCAAAGTGAGTCAGTTATAAAATGTGTGTGTGTGTATACACACACACACACACACACACACATACACATACATACACACATGTTTTCATATTCTTTTCCGGTATAGGTTATTACAAGATATTGAATATAGCTCCCTGTGCTATACTGTAGGACCTTGTCATTTATCTATTTTAAATGAGATCTTTATTTGTAACTCCACAGATAAATTCCTAGAAAGCTATTTGGATTAGTATACCCATTTATAGAAGTTTTTTTTTTTTTTTTTTTTTTTTTTTTTTTTT
>NW_006785037.1:2035674-2040080 GCF_000442215.2 Lipotes vexillifer
TTTGCGGTATGTGGGCCTCTCACTGCTGTGGCCTCTCCCATTGTGGAGCACAGGCTCCGGACGAGCAGGCTCAGCGGCCATGGCTCACGGGCCCAGCCGCTCCACGGCATGTGGGATCTTCCCAGACCGGGACACGAACCCGTATCCCCTGCATCGGCAGGCGGACTCTCAACCACTGCGCCACCAGGGAAGCCCTATAGAAGTTTTAAAAATACACCTAGCTGCATTTTCATGCATAACATTTCATCAGAAACATAGTGCCCCAGAGTTGTGTTTTTTTTTGCATGCAATGGAGTTTTTCTAACATTGCGGTAAATACCACCACATAACTATAAACACCTTGAAGTTAAATATTCAGTAAACCTAGCTTTCATTTTCACCAGCCTTTTCACAACCTCTTTCAAAACTCAGCTGAAGATTCACACTCTGCAAATCCCACATGATTCACCCTGTGCCATTCTGACTTCCTCTTGTATTTCCACTCTGGCAGCACTTCCAACTCGCCTATTCCTTGTTGGTTGTTCTATTTTATAATGTTTGTAAACGTCTACATATTTTATATCACCAGTTAGACTGGGAATTCTTTGAAAACCAAGGATTTATTTCTTTAGTTTTTCTTGTCATAGTTCTCCCTAGGTTACTATAAACCATTGTTTCTTCTCTAGGCTCCTCATGGATTTGGGAGCCAGGCTACCATAGCTGTAGAGCAAATTTCAGATTTGGAAGGAAGAGGGTGGAAGACGGTAAGGGGGAATAGGGCAGCATCTATTTAGTGATCCACGATTAGCAGAATGCACCTTGGCCCCTCCCAATCCCCAGGTCTCATGCTTCTACTAGCATTGAGGGGAGGCAGCTAGGCTGCATGTTTCCCATGCACACCAGCAGCTGCTATGTACAAATTTCTTCCCTCCTACAGATGCCTTCACTATTTATTTTAATTGACTTTTACTGGTATAAAATGGTGTTGGGAGGATGGACAGGTAAAGAGAGGACACATGTGGTGTAATTGTCCATGGAACCTTGGTTCTTCTGGACATGGTCATAACTTTTATGGCACCTAATACAGTATGCAGTAGGTATTCAATAAAGAGTATTGGCTAACTCATATGCGAATATGGATGTGGATGACCTGGAGAAGTAAAACAAAAGAAAGATTTATGGTGACACTGAAAATATTAGGTTTTTTGAACAGCAGAGTCATACTCTGAATTGTGTTGGTCTTAACTTACGGACAACTTGTTCTCATATTAGTTTAAGTGAAATGTGGATGGAAGAAAATTGGGCTGGAGGTCAACATGGCCTGGGGTTTCAGGAATCCTTCAAAATTTTTCTGCTAATAACTCATAGAGAATAATCAGCAAGAACTTAGTTTATTTTATTTATTTATTTTTGGCTGCATTGGGTCTTCATTGCTATGCACGGGCTTTCTCTAGTTGTGGCGAGTGGGGGCTCCTCTTTGTTGTGGTGCACAGGCTTCTCATTGCGGTGGCTTCTCTTGTTGCGGAGCACAGGCTCTAGGCACATGGGCTTCAGTAATTGTGCCTTGTGGGCTCTAGAGTGCAGGCTCAGTAGTTGTGGCGCACGGGCTTACTTGCTCTGCCGCATGTGGGATCTTCCCAGACCAGGGCTCGAACCCGTGTCACCTGCATTGACAGGCAGATTCTTAACCACTGCACCACCAGGGAAGCCTCAGAACTTAATTTTTTAAAACGACTTGTTTATGTGAGCAAATATGGAAGATTTGATGAGAACATTGACTATAGGATTATGGAAGCTAGCTTAAAAAACCCCTATAGAAAGACATTTCATTTATATGATGTTGGGAAATTTAGGTTATTGAACTTATTTTATTAATTATCTCCCACAGCTCTGCAAGTGAATCTGGTTCTCAAAGCACTTGTGACCAACTTGTAACTCCAACAGCCCTGGCTGCCTGTACCAGAGTTGACTCCTGTTTTACCCCATGGTTTGTCCCATCTCTTTGCGTTTCCTTACAGTTTGCTCACCTGGAGTTCCATTTTTGTCATCACCTTGATCAACTAGGCACAGGTACTCTCTTTTAGCATCAGAATAACATTCACTTAATACTTATTGTTTTATCCCTGCACAAAACTCCTTCCCTACTGACCACCACTCACATGGTGGAGGAAACTTTTAGAAGCAGCATTCATCTCCTCTAACAGTAAGCACCAGCAAAGTTATTCTGAAGTTGATTTCGTATGATAGGTGTCCCCCTTACATTTGAACCATCTTATGGACCTGTTATATAGGGTACCAGTTATATTGAATTGCCATGATTTTGCACACTTCCTAATGAGAATTTTCAAGGAAGTTACAAAAATTGCAGGTTTTACTGTTACTCCAATTATGATCTTTTTGAAAGAAATACATCTGTTTTTTTCCTCTTATGAGCCATTACATGAATGGCATATAGTTTCCAAAAGTACTTGATATTACCTTATCTCAAAAGTACAAAAACCTTCTACAAAAAATGGGCAAATTCTCCAATAATTTAAAAGACTAGCATTTTTACAAGTTTATAAGGTAGAAGAGTAAGTTTTTCTACACACCAAAAGTAGCCTTTTATAAGTTTGCTCATGTTAATGAATAATTATTCCTAAAAGTCTGTACCAAACCTTTTCTACTTAATACATTTTGATTCTGGTATTAGGTTTTCAACCTACATGTAATGGAAAAATGAAAAAAATCAGATTAAAACTAAACACAGCTGCTGTTAAGCATCTTGCCTTTTCAGCAAAAATGGAGTTTAACCTGTATTTTCTAACTCTGTTTGGGTCATGTTTTTGGTTTTGAGATTTGGTGGTAGATACAGAGCACTTCTGTGAAATGCTTCTTAAATATTTACCTCCTCTTCATTTTATTTGTTGTCTTTTGTGATCAAATTTTTATCTGTGCATGTAACCTTTGTAAAGAGACCTGCTGATTGAACAAAACAGTTTTGTTTGCAAATATCAAATGGTAATTCAAATGTTATATTATCTTCAAGAGAATGTTTGAATTTATTAACCAGCAAATATTGTATTCACTAACCAAGAAATGAATAATTTAAATGTCATCTCTTTATTTCCATAAAGTGTTGGCTCATCTCGAGTGCTGTTTTTCTTGTTTGTTTTCTCAACAGCTCCACCGCAATACCTACAGCCCTTTATTTCTGATAAAAATGTGCCATCTGAACTAGAATACATGATTATTTCCCTCAAAGAACCACACATGTACCTTCGACAATGGAACAATAGTTCTGTCTGTCAGGAGATGCAGTTCTCAGCTCAAGCAGACTGTAAACTTCTGGAGTGCAGAAATGTTACAATGCAAAGCATGGTGAAACCCTTCAGCATCTTTGGACAGATTGCAGTTTCCAGCAATGCAGTAGAAAAGCTGATTGATTGCTCTATCAACGTTGACTCAATATTTGTAAACTTCGGGCAACATGTAGTTCATTCTCTAAACACTGCAATACAAGCTTGGCAACAGGTATGTATATTCTAGAACAGTTTACAGTTTGTCCGTGTGTGATCTTTTACTAGGCACTTTATGTTATCACTTCTAATAATAAATTAAGCACAAACAAAAATGTGAGAGAATGAAGAATTTGATGGGCACCATAATATTTGGGGCCTCCTCTGTTTTGGCAAAGTGATGCATGTTATTTTTAAAACCTTTGGAGAACATGGGTTCTCTACACATGCATCAGAGATGATGCCCACATTTTTGTGACTAATGTACCACATCTGTGTGGAAAGTAACACATTCCCAGAAATTTTTTCCAAGTATTATGGCTTTAGTTTGCCAAAGCTCAACTTGGTATGTATCACATTGTCGAAGCAGCCATTGCAGAAATGAAGAACCTGTGTGAGCCTTCCTGACATAAGCAGTTCATCTTTTCAAAGAGAAAAGGCAGTGAGAAGAAATTATGTGAACACGGTATAATTTAATTTTAGTCTTTCCCCCATTATCATTCTGCCATTTTGATTCACTAAAAAAGCACTCGATAATAGATTTTGTAACCAGCTAAAGACTCTTGATAATAATTTTTTACTTTTATCTTTTGTCAGAAATTATCCATATCGAAAAAGAGTTAGAATATACATCTGTTTTGAATGACATATTTAAAATGGGGAACCTGCCCACGTCCACTAGCATGAAAATAATTTCACAGAATATTTGGATAATATTGATAATATGCTTAGTGATTTAATAACAAATCACCTCTGCTTCCCTTACTGATTTTCAGTATAATATTGCATTTCAATAAAGCTTGTGTTATTTAAGCGGAGACATTTCCCCACATTTTGTATGTTACAGGTATTTGTGCAGACTAACTCGCCAAGAGAAATGGTCCTTCACTCCGCCCTGACCTCATGTGGGGATGGGGCAGTGGGGGGGGG
>NW_006785037.1:2040216-2049864 GCF_000442215.2 Lipotes vexillifer
GGGGGGGGGGGGGAGGGGCTTGAGTTCTAGAATTTTTATGGGAATGAACTCTTTTCTTTATATGCATGAAGACCTATACAAGACTAAGGAATTAATTACCTAACATGGCACTACAATAGCAAAGGGAAAGAAGATAACACATCTGTTTCATATTTTAAAATTCTTTTTTAAGGGCATTCCATGGTTTTCTTGCTGCAGAGGACATGCGTAAAATAAGAGCTAGTGTGATCTAAATCTTTGCAGCTGGTTCGAATAGCGATGTGAAAAAAACCTCCGTGGCTCCAATTTCTGTTTTTTGTCATATTTTGAACAATGCATTTAATAAAAAACAAACCTAGAAAATATAAAAGAGTCATTGATAGAGCATTTAATCCCAGGATATTTTTGTCTTGGTATCAGGACCATTGTAAGAGGACTCATGTGTAGCAACTACTGCAAAATGGCCCTCAGAAATATCAGTTTCCTCCCAGGGTAAAAATATTCTCTTAGACACAGCTATACATATAAATAAAATACGGTGCATAAATATTTAAATGTTTTAAACCACATCAGAGTGTGGATGACTGACTGGCTAACACAGTGCCTTGAAGGAATATTCTGAGTTTTTTTAAAAATGGAATTGTATATTTGATTAAGTAGAGCCATATGTCACGTAGCATATCGCTGACAGGTACATTCTGTGAATAGTTGGTTCTGATTTATACAGGGATTTGGCAATGTTAACATGAGCCACAAGAGGATATACTTCTGTAATTGTTGCTATAATTTTCTTGTTTCCTCCCATGTCAAGCGTACTTGCCACCAAGTTTTAATGTGGTAGGCATCTCTAACCCTGTGTATTCTAAAGTAAATACAAAAATGCACTCTACTTTGAAATTACAGGACATTTGACATTGAAATGGGCTTATAGAGGGGTTATTAAGTTCATTGTTTCTAAGATGTTCTGAATGTGGTTTATCCCCTTTAGAGGGGAAGCTTAGTTACCCAAGCTTGGATTTTATTATGTATATAATGCTCATATACAGTATAATTATTGCCAATGAAAAACATGAACTTAACAAGCTGGATAAGCAATTTGAGTTTTCCACATACTTTTTATCGAATTCTTATCCGAGACAAGTCATTTGTATCCAGTGTGGATGGACCAGACAGTTGAAGCATGAAACAATTTGGCCTTTCACCTTTAGGTCACAAGTTCAAGATTAAGAGAAGCCTTCATCAGTGTCTGATTTCTCTGGCTGTAGTTTTTTTTTTCTCTTTTGTAAATGATTAATGTTTTGTGGAACCAGATTAAGGACCCAAAATGCCACTTGCAGTTTGCTTTATATTTCTATGTCACATTCCCACATTTGGACCAAATAGGATTTAAAGGAGATTTTTATTTAAAAATCAAGGTTGTGCTCATGTATCTTATCTTACACCATAATGATATCTCTCTTTAATTGCAAATGCCTGTATAACACTCCAGCACAAATCTTAAATGTAAATAAGCCATCTCTTAATTACGAAAGCATTCTGAGGTTGCGCTTTTATATGATGTCATATACAATACGTACAAATTTTTTTATAATATACTAGAATTTAAACATTCCAAGAAACGCTTAAACTTATTACAGTTATAATGAACTCCACAGATGAAGGAGCAGTAGAGAAACAGTTCCCTGAGGACTTTGAGTATTCTTTAGAAAAATGTAAACAAGCCCCTTGTGTTCTTTCATTTACATTTTTTCCTAAAACCCTCATCATTTATTAAAGGTCAGTTTTTAGAGATGAGGAAAGTAATATGATTTTTTTCTACTCAAGCCCCATCTGGTAACTTAACCTCTGTGTAACCAGCAGATTGATCCCAATTCATTATGAAAATTGAATTTCAGTCTCAGGATGTCTATCTAAGTGGGAGTTGGAATCATATCCCTTTCTTCATGTTTGTACTGTTGGACCTAATGGAGAGAAAAATGTTTACAAGGAGAGCAGTTTATGTTGATTATATAACGCTAAATGGAAAAATCTCACCAAAACTAATTATACACTGTGACTCCAGTTTAATTAAAGGTTTACAAACCTTTAAATATATAAGATATATAAGACAGGATTAGATAGGATAGACTAGAATAGAAACAGGCAGGACACTCAGAAGTGAAAAATTGCTGGAAAAAAAAATTCTCCAAAATGTTCACAGCAGTTATCCCTGAGCATAAAATTAGAGACTTTGTTTTTAAAAATCAGTACTTTCTGTATTTTCTAATTTTTATACTGGGAACATATATTACATTTGTAATTTTAAAAGTTAAATTTACTCATGTTTGTTTCATAAGTGTTTACTGAGTACTTATGCGTCAGGCATTATGCCCAGTACAGGAGCAAAAGTTGTAACTAACAAAGACCTGGTTCCTGCCCTTATGCAGCATAGAGTCTAATGATGGAGACAACAATGACCCATAATCATGCAAATAATTACTCAGTCCCAATAGGGATCAGTGCTTTTAAGGCAAAATACATAGTGTTGTGTGAGCATAAAATAGAGGGACCTAAGGTGATCCGGGAGGATCTCAGGAGGCTACTTTACTCTGAGGGCATGACCTGAAAACAGGAACCTGAAAGCTGAGTTGGAAGAAATTAGTCAAGCAAGGAGGAAAAGAGGTCCAAGCAGAAGAAAGGCACTGAGGCAGGAAGGAGTTTGATGTGTTGGATGAATTGAAAGGAGGGCAGTGTGGCGTTGGAGCGGCTGAAAAGGGCTGGTGGAGCTGGGGTCTAGCAGGCAAACGGAGAGTGGTTCAAGATGCAGCAGGGGCCAGATCAGGCAGGACGCCTAAGACCCACGGGCAGTCCAGTTTTGAAATCATAACTCATGATTAAAAGCCACAGCAAAAAGTAATATGGTAGGCAGCAGATAATTACTGGTTATAACTGCTTCAGTCTCACTTAGCCAGAGACTCCTTTTATGATTCCTGTGGTTGTCAGGCAAGGTTCCACTCCAAGAGAATAGAGCGGTTTGGTGAGAATAGATGGGATGATAGAGCGAACGCTTTAGGAGACCCTCAAGGGTATCTAGAAGAATGAGGTATTTCAGGGCCTCTTCACCAACTGCAGCTGTAGAGCTCTGCCTGCCCACTTTGGGGGCCTTCTGGATGATTAGGAAGGGATTGTACCTCCCAAGATAATGTTCTCATGAGGTTCTAGATCAGGTCTTGGTCCAGGCTGGATTCCAGGTGTGTTCATCCATAGACTCCTTGGCTTCAGGCCATGTAGTCACTTAAATTTCTATGGTCATGAGTGATATATCCCTTTTTACTCTCCCTCCCCTCAGTAAAATGGCAAATGACAGAGTGTGGCATTGTGACATTATTTAGATCCACAACCAGGAAATGGAAGCCAACTGGAGAAGCATCAGTTACATATTACCTCCCACTGTCTGCAGGTTCATTGGCTAGTTAAGATATTTTTCTTGCATTCTCAAGTTAACCATTTATTTAGCTATTCTTTTCATTTACCAAAGGTATGTTTATTATTTTTTAAGCCATGAGCTAACCAAAGTGATAAAAGAGTAAGCACAGAAATGCTCTATCACATTGCCAGTGCTTCGATATAACAGCAACCAGTGGAGATACCATTAAGTTGAGAAGAAGGTACCAACACAGGAACGTATTACTAATTTGCTGAACCTTAGTAGATTAATGGAAGACATTTGCTGATTGATTATTAGCTGAAACAGACACCAACAACTGTTTTTCAACTAACGTTTTTTGTCTTGAAAACTGCAGCTCGGCTTATACCAACGCTGAAGTTGATCTGTTTTGTGTGTTCAGCCTCTTAACAATAGCGGGAAAGTTATGGTTTTATTTACATCTCTCCCTGAGCAGATTTACACACACACATCCACCCTCCCCCTCAAGGGAACTGGGGATGTATTACCTAAATGATCCTTACTTTCTGTAGGGTACAAACTGTGGCTTTGGTAATTGGTCTTGATTGTCAAGTTTAGAAGGCCAGGAACATGGTAATTCTAGCCTGTGGTACTCTGCTCAAAAACGTGCGCTACCCAGTACAGCATTCTTTGTAGCATGTTAATTCATTTAAAAATGTTAAAAGTTTGAAGGATCTCATTGTTCTTTTACTCTTCTGTGTGTATGATTTATTTTGCAGGAATATAAATCAAAACATATTCTTGGAACATTTAAGATCTCTTTAAGGTATTTTTTGTGCTTATCCTGGAAGTATAGAATACTTTGTATACCAGAGCTAATGACAACAGATCTTTTAGTATTTCTGTGTTGTAACAATCGCCACTGGGCAGACAGCTGCCAAACATCTTGCAATTAATCTGATGCACATTGGCTTTCGTATTCTTTTTCTTTCAGAATAAATGCCCTGAGGTAGAGGAGTTGGTCTTCAGCCATTTTGTGATCTGTAATGACACACAGGAGACACTGCGGTTTGGCCAGGTGGATACTGATGAAAATATTCTGCTGGCCAGTCTCCATAGTCACCAGTACAGCTGGCGCTCTCACAAATCCCCACAGGTATTTGAGAAACAGCCTTACAAACACAGCAATTTTTAAGGTTGCGGATTCATTTCTTCTGCCTTTGTGTGCCTGTGTCTAGTTATTTCCCTTTTTAAGTCTCCCACAGGGTCGCACAGTATGGCTACATCTGACAGAAACCCAGAAATGTTTAGAGGAGGGAGCACAGTGTACCCATGCTCCTCTTGGAGTGGACATTCTCCTGTTCAGCGTAGGTGCTCTTGAGGGAGCCTGGTGTGGTGATTATGAGGTTGAACTGTAGAGCCAGAGTACGTCAGCTTGGATCCTCGCTCTGAATTACCTCGCTTTGCTCTCATGCTTCAGTTTTCTCATGTATAAATTGGGGATAATAATAGTACCTGTTTCATAGGATCATGAGAACTAAATAAGTTAATATGTACGAGGCACTAAAATAGTGCTTGATATACTATAAACATTGTATGTTGGGTATTATTTTTCATTTGTTTATTCAGACTCTTACTGTGTGTATAATCCGTGCCAGTCATGTCTTAGGCACTGGGGATTCAAAGGCAGAGAAGTCTTAGTCCTTGCCCTCCAATGACAGCTCACCGTCTGTGACAAAATGAGCACAATGACGGACTATGCCCAAGGGAGCACTGAGAAAAGACATACCAAAGGATGTCTGTTTTCCAAGTAGTATAATTCCATTTTCCTGTCACTTTAGATGGGAATAATTAGAGGGATGTGCCCTTCAGGGATAACTGAGGATGAATTAAATACAAAGATGATGTCTTAAATGAGTAAAAGAAATCCTAGGAAGTACTCTCAAGAATAATGTATTTCTAAAACTCTGGGTAATAAGGAAACTACTGTCTGCTCATGATTATAAGAAAGTCATTAGATTAGAGAGTTTTCCCATCTCATCTATAGACCAGCTTTAGAATATGTTACACCCTCAGCTATTTTCTTTTTTTCAGTAGCTTGATTCTGATTTCTTACTTGCTTTTTCATCATATTGCCACACTATTAGTATAAAATTTGGAAAAGTAGATATAGTGCAGTTCTTAAGTCTATTTAATTCTGGTTATTCTAACAGGACATTAAGACATCATATCTCCTTTTCTAATAAACATTCTTACAAAAATGTCTCATATGATATCATATTGCACTTGTATTTTTAGAATGAATGACATTCCCTTCTTTTTTATTTTATTTTATTTTATTTATTTATTTGTGGCTGCATTGGGTCTTCTTTGCTGCGCGTGGGCTTTCTCTAGTTGTGGCGAGCGGGGACTACTCTTCATTGCAGTGCAGGGGCTTCTCACTGCCGTGGCTTCTCTTGTTGTGGAGCACGGGCTCTAGGCACGTGGGCTTCAGTAGTTGCAGCACATGAGCTCAGTAGTTGTGGCTCGCGGGCTCTAGAGCATAGGCCTCAGTAGTTGTGGCACACAGGCTGAGTTGCTCCACAGCATGTGGGATCTTCCCAGACCAGGGCTTGAACCCATGTCCCCTGCATTGGCAGGCGGATTCTTAACCACTGCGCCACCAGGAAAGCCCGTGCCCTTATTTTCTAATCCTCCTTTTGAGAAATGTCTGTGTAAGCGAGTTTTTAAGTCGTTTGGTTGTTTACCCCTTGTAGCATCATTAAAAGACAATTGGTTGGTTGCTGGTTTGTTTCAAAACTAAGTAATTTTTTTTCTTTTTAATTGCAAAAGTAAGAACATAGAGCAGATATATAAACCAAAAAAGGAAAAAGAAAAAGACCACCTATAATTCCAACCACCCAGAGGCAATCCATGTTGTACAGCCTTTTAAAGCTTCGAAAGGCTTCAATGATCATTGCATTCCCAGAAATGAACTAGTAGTGATGGGGAAGAAACCTCTGAGAAGGTGCAGTAATGTGTGATCGTATACTGTACCTGTAGCCACTTCACCCATTCATACACACACGCTGCAGGCCTTAGCCAATAAAAAGCAAAGCAGAGGAAGCTTACCTCCCTTCAAAGTCATTTTAAGCTGCATAGACTACCATGGCCCTCAGTGACCCTCAAGATTCCCTGGAGACTGGAGCCAGGATGGGAAAGGTGATCATAAGAACAGAAGGCTCAGGGGTGTGGAGGAACAGTAGTCTGCATGTTATGGATGTACGGTTTCTAGATGGGAAGGACATAAACAGGAAAAAAGAATGGCTAACCACTGCCACAGTATACCTTTCATATTTATACTCTTCTGCACTTGGGTCTTTTTGTATTTATTACTAGTCTTGTTTTCATAATATCCCTGTGTGATTTGTATTTTTTGTTACGCATATTTTATAGGTAACGAGACAGAAATGTTAAGCTAAGATGGTGGTAGAGATGGATCTGAATCCCATATCTTTTCACTCTCAATATAGTGTTATTTCCACAACATTGTCAAACTCTCCTAGGTTTTGGCAGCATGATTCGTCTATTAGAAGAGCCAAATGGTGAGGTTTTAAGAGAAGGGCTGAGAAATCACTGGTATAATACTCCACATTTAAAGCTAGACTAATATGGGATTCTTGGTACAAGTAGGAACCCTTGCAAAGCTTTAAGAACCAAAAACAATAAGAACCTTTTAATGACAAACTGGAAACATAAGACAGGTATCTATTAAACTTTTTTTTCCTCTTTTTAATTTGTAACTGCATCCTCTGGATACAAATTTTAAGATGAGCTACAGTCATTATAATCTTTAGACTAAAACTTAGATCGTATTTGTAAAAGGTGTCTCTTTACTACAGCTACCTATACTACGTAAAGAAGTGTGTTTTAGGACCCTCTGAAGCCAGAAAGGTCTTAATGGGCCCAGAGGGTCTTCATAGAATTCCATACACCCACAATTAAAAATTCTGCTGTGTTCTAATGAGAGGTTACATCTGAGGATCAGAAAAGCTAACCACTTAGCTTCAAACTGCACCTGGAGGTAGTCATAGACTCACAAGTGAGCAAACTGTTCCTTTTTCCAGACTCCAAGTCATATCCTGCACTGCCCAGCAGGCTTGGTTTTAGGAACATTTGTGTCTGCATGTTTATGCTACCTTGGGTGTAAGTCAATTCATAGTCTCAGGGAGGATTTCTAAAGTTCAGAGAACTTAACTCTACTAAACAATGTAGCTTATATTGCAGAGATCAAGAAAGTGGCAATGACACCTGGAAAGGTTTCAAAGAGGTCAACATGTCTTAGAACCACACAGGAGGTTGCTATCAACAGTAAGTCCCAACAGGATGGAAAAAAATATGGACACAACCACTTCCAGAAATCCAAAGCCGAAAAACCTTTTAGAATTGAAATGTTATAAACTCTCCTTATAGTTTCTAACACATGCTCTGAGGCAGAATCACTTAAAATGCTGGATATCCCACAATAGTTGCTTGCCTAAGCAAACAAAGGAAGAACAAAACTTTTTCCTAGGGAATAATTGAACATATTCAGCTGCACAGTCATATATACCACCACAAAGGGCCCTTAAATATTCCAATTCAGTAGACTTCAGATCAGGTTGGACGAGAACAAGTAACCAGTCCTTTACTGAGAAGTGCTTCACATTATATGAAGTTGAATCTAAGGACTGGATATGTGAGTTTATGGAATCTTTCCCCAGAATATGGGCAGTATATGCAGTATATGGGCAGTATATGCAGTCAAGGGAAGCTTTGTTTAATTTAGCCAAACTGACTTTAGTGGCCCTTCCATCATAGTAGGACTTGTGTGTAGGCTGTTCAAGTTAACTTCCTTTTCTGGTTAGGAGAGAGCACTGTTAGGTAATTAAACTGCTTGAAAAAGGAATGCCTCTATCTTGTATGTAAGGAATTACATTTGCTTTTACCCTCAAAACATGCCCAATTTAGGGCTTCCCTGGTGGCACAGTGGTTGAGAGTCCGCCTGCCAATGCAGGGGACACAGGTTCGTGCCCGGTCCGGGAAGATCCCACATGCCGCGGAGCGGCTGGGCCCGTGAGCCATGGCCCCTGGGCCTGCGCGTCCGGAGCCTGTGCTCCGCAACAGGAGAGGCCACAACAGTGAGAGGCCCGCGTACCGCAAAAAAAACATGCCCAATTTATAGATTATGCGTTTTTTTTTTTTTTTAGAATTCTTACTACGAGTGACTTAATTTTAGTAATCAAACCATCAGTCAAGGTGAAAATGAGCTCTAGACAGAGCTATAGAAAATAACAAAATATTGCTCCAAAATGGATATAATAGGAAGTTTTAAAAGCTTGTGAAAATGGCAGATATTTAAAAATGCGAAATGCAACAAGGTAAGAATCAATTTGGAAGAGCAGCAGAGCATCTGGGAAATACTCATCAAAGTAATCAGATTTAGGGAAGAAAATGTAAATCAGACATTAGTTTCATCAGGCAGAGATGGGCCAACTTTTTTGTGCAGGGCCAGAGAGTGAATATTTTAGGCTTTCAGGGCCTTAGAGCCTCTCTCAGAGCTATTCAACTCTGCACAAAAGCAGTGATAACAAATGAGTTTGACTATGTGCCATAAAATTTTAAAATAAATTTTAAAATTTATTTTAAATGAGTGTGACATAAATTTTAAAATTTTTAAATAAAATTCTATTTATAGACAATGAAATTTGAAGTTCAATAATTTTCACACATCACAAACTAGTATGCTTCTTTTGACCTTTTTCAACCATCTGAAAATGTAAAAAACACTCTTAGCTCACAGGCTATACAAAAATAGGTGGTGCACCACATTTGGCCCACAAGCCATGCCTGATTTGCCAACCCCTGCTCTCAGTGGACAAAATTCAGGAGACTAAAGGTTTGATATAAAATTGTCTTTGTTCTGATCTAAATGGGATTCCCATCACTTGAAAACTTAGTAGCATTTTTCAGAAATTATGAAATGACAGGTAATAGTTTAAATCTAACACTTATAAAATCAACCTGTGCTTACCACATAACAGTAAAATATTTGTATTGTTCTTGTTCTCAGCCCATATAGACAGGAAGTTCCGCAGTTCTCTAGTTTTGGACATAAAAATAATTAAAGGTGAGATCTGATCATTTTTGCTCCTGCCTAAAGGAAAAGTGATGGTTTTTTGAGTATCTACCTATGTTAGGGAAATTCCAGCCAGTTGTCAATTTTATTGGCTAGACTGTCATTTCTCACTCAGTCACCACTCTTT
>NW_006785037.1:2049874-2054908 GCF_000442215.2 Lipotes vexillifer
TCTTTCCATATCCATTTATATAGTGCATGTGCACACATATACCTAGAGAATGAGCACATTTCTTGTTGCCACAGTCACAAGTTAGAAAATTTTAAAGTAGACTTAGGGACGCAGGTAAATATTCTCTGTTGGCAAAACTGTTCGAACCGATAAATTTGTCAAGTGTTCGCCCCTGCTATTATATTATATGGCACACAGCATATCAGAGTTTGCTTAGAAAGGGCAATGAAAAGGCACTCTTACACACTGAAGGTGCAGATGGAATTGATACTGCCTTTCTAGAAAGCAATTTGATAAGAAGCATTATAGCTATTAAAATGGTCATAGCCTTTGACCCAGTAAATCTCCTACTAGTAATCTACTCTCAGGAAACAATCCAAATTAAAGCAAAGGTTTATACACAAAAATGTTTATTATAATTTGACTTACACCATCAAAAAATCAAAATGTTCACTTTTAAAGAAATAGGTACGTAAAATCTGGCTTATCTATGAGATGAACTTTTATGCGACCTTTAAATTTTTACATAGGAAGGTGAAGTGCTACCATATCATATCAGTCAGAAAAGCAGAACATAAAATTCTACACATACAATATGATCTTAACAATATAAGAACAAATGCATAGAAAAATACTGGAAAATATGTCAAAATACTGGAAGATATGTCAAAATGTTACCAGTGGTTGCCTCTGAATGGTGTATTTTTTTAAGGTGGTATTTTTCCAATGTATTACATTTTTATATACTTCTCAACTTTTTAAAATAAAGGATATAGATTATTAAATCAGAGAGAAGTTAAGTAAAAACCCTGAAAATATTTATATATAGACTAAAAGACAGGAATTTCAAATGCTAATTAGAACAGTGGCAAGTGTAATGACATTGTTGGCCAAAAAGTTCATTCGGGTTTTCGTAGCATGCTATGAAAAACCCGAATGAACTTTTTGGCCAACCCAATATATCAAGAATGGTTATTTTTAATGCTTCTCTTATGAACTATTGCAATAGTTTTTATCAGTTATTCTCTTAGTTAGTTACATCTTTGCCCCACTTCAATCTACCTTGCAGACTACAACTCATTTTCCTAAATGTTTTGATACTTTCCTGTCCAAAAATATTTACAGCCTCCATCATCATCTGTTAAATATACCCAAATTATCTGGCATCCAAGGCCTGCCTCAGTCTACTCACAAGCCCTCCTCTCTGCCATTATTTCTTTCTAGCTGCTTATTTGGTCTCCTTCCCTCCCATTCATTTTTAATCAATAAATGATCATTTCTTGTGACCTACTGTATGTAATTAAATATGTACAACTTTCTAAGAAACTTACTGTCTGATGAGGGAGTCAGAAAAGTAAACAAATTATTGTAGACATGATCTATATCTATGAGGATATTGTGGCATCCAGACAGGGAGAAATGATGGGTAACTGAATTAAAACACTAGCCATAGGGAAGAAGAGCAAGAGACCAGGAAATACAATCAACTTCATCTGGAAATGGACATGGTCTTAATGGGAACTCAAAGAAAATGTTTCCTAACATGAGGAGGGGAATCTGCCAAGGCTTCTTAGTGGAAGGCATGTTTGTACTGAATTTTCATGTTTAAATAAGTGTTAGGTCAGGGAAAGGCAGTGGGGAAGCGGTTCCAGGTAAAGGAAACAACATGTGTGAAAGCCACAGAGGCATGAAACAACATGGCATGGTAGGACTTGACTAATTTGGCTACAGTGTAGAGTACATGTGTGGAATTGCAAGACAGTAAAGTAGATGAAGGCCATGAGGGCCCTTGTATGCTGTGCACATGAGGCAGAACCAGGGAGACAGACACGCAGGCAGCATGCCATGTTCAGGGGAATTCAGGTTTTGTTCAGAATAAACTCAGGCATAAATTTGCATGCCATGCTGAAGAGATGTGTGCTAGGAAACTGGCTCTTTGGTGGTGACGGGAATACCCTGATTTGCAGGGTTGGCTGATTATCATGGTGAAAGTACTCCTACCATCACTGATTTCAAGCTACCAATGATTTAACAACCAGCTCACAAGATTCCTGAATATTTAGCAATACTTTTTCACAAACAAGTATGAGCCAGCTCCAACACACCACTGTTTGGAGGAGTTACGTTCTGAAGAGCCTGGCTGTCCATTTTGAGGAGATATAACTAAATGTGATGGGCAGCTTTTGGACACTGAAGGATTTTAAGTAGAGTCCTCACAGGATCACAGTTGCATTTTGGAAAGATTGCCGTCATGCAGTTGAGAAGACAGTCTAGAGGAGGCTGAGAATACATGCAGAGGGTTGTATGGGCACCACTGTATAGCCTAGGAGTGAGAGAGATTATAGTAACTGAGCCAAGACAGAGTAGAAGTCAGAGATTGGTGAAAATGCCTAACAGACTGATCTTTCTGTGAATAACAGCTATAAATTGTGAGCAAAACACAAAACAACTACCTCTGGAGACAAACAAAGGCAGGCAGATTTTGGAGGTGAATAGAATCTTCGAGCAAGTAATCTGCACAGAACGATTTACCCATTTTTTGTTGGCTTTGCTTTGAGGGCAACCACAGTTGTAGCAGTGCAGGGGTGGCCCACTGTCTTTCTGGCCCAAGGTACCAGGTGAAAGAGCTCAGGCAACCAAGGCTGCTAGACAGTGAGGAGAAAATCTTGGAAAATGGAAAGCCAGAGAATGGGAAAATAATATGTTGAAATTTGGCCCACCTGTCTGCTTACTACTGAACCACACATGCATGGGGCAGACTGAAAGCAGATTGTACCCAAGGCTTAAAGAACTGAATTAATCTGCACTGCCACTCACCCAGGTGTAAGAGTTTTAGTTTGACTCTTAACAAATTAATTACCTGTTAAAAATATTAACACTGTGGAGGAATTATAAGAGAATCCAGAGTGTCCACAACACAGCATCATTTACAGTGTCCACAATATGACCCCAAATTACTTGACAGATCTCAAGAATCTCAAAAAAAAAAAAAAGTTACTCAATTTCAAGGGAAAGATAATTAACAGATTCCAACACCAATGTGACCCAGAGGTTGGAATTATCAGGCGTATATTGTACTTTAAAGCAACTATGGCAACAGTAAAGGGATTTTACAGGTATAATTAATTTCTAAATTAGTTAATTTTTTAACATTTTTTCAATTGAAGTATAGTTGATTTACAATATAATATTAGTTTCAGGTATACAACATAGTAATTCAAATTTTTTATAGATTATACTCCATTTAAAGTTATTATAAAATATTAACTGTATTCCCTGTGCTGTACAATATATACTTGTTGTTTATTTATTTTATACATAGTAGTTTGTACTTCTTAATCCCCTACCCCTATCTTGCCCCTTCCCCCTTCTCTTCTCCCACTGGTAACCACTATTTCTCTATATCTGTTAGTTGCCTTTTAGTTAATCAAAACAGAGGTGATTCTAGGTGGGCTAATTTAATCAGGTAAAAGCACTAAAAGAGAGACTGGACCCTTTTGTGAGGAGAGAGAGAGATACAGACATTCCTCCTGGCCTTGCAGAAGCAAATTACCGTGTTGCAGCTGCCTATGAAGAGGGCCATGGGGCAGGGAGCTGTGGGAAGCCACCAGCACCTGCAGGTGGCTGCCAGTGCTGGTCATTAAAAAGTCAAAGCCTGCATCATATAGACACCAGAGAATAAATTCTGCCAACAACCTGAGTGAGCTTGGAAGCAGATTCTTCCCAAGTCAGACCTCTAAATAAGAATACAGCCCAGCTGACACCTCAGTTGCAATCTTGTGAGACCATAAGCGGATAACCCAGCTAAGCTCTGCTTGGACTCCTGACCCACAGACACTGTGAGATAATAAATGTGAGTTGTTTTAAGCTGCCAAATTTGTGGTAATTTTTTACTCAGCAATAAAAATACAACATGACACAAGAAAAAAGTCAGTAAACTTGAAGATGGATCACTAGAAATCATCAAATCTGAAGAAGAGAGGAAAAAAAGATTCAAACAAAATGAATAGAACTGCAGGGACAGTTTCAAAAGATCTAATATATGAGTAAGTGTAATCAGAGACTGAGAGGAGAGAGAGAGAATGGGGCTCCCAAAATTAAAGAAATCATCTCAGAAAACTTCCCAAACTTTGTGAAAGACAGAAATTTACAGACTCAAGAAGCTCAGGAAAAACTCCAAACAGATGTTTCAAAGAAATTCACACCCAGGCACATCATAATGAAACTACTAAAAACCAAAGATAAAGAGAAAACCTTGAAGCAGCCAGAGTTAAACTATAGGGGAAACAACGATTCAAATAACTACTGACTTTTCTTTATATATAGTGGAGGCTAATAGACAGTGGAACAAAATCTTTAACGTGCTAAGAGAAGGTTTATTAAGGAGAGATCCATCTGGAAGATATTTTGGAGGTTATAACCACCAGGATTTGGTAATTGACCATGAAAGAGAAGGGCCTGGATCGACTCCAAGGTTTCAGACTTAGGGGACAGGTTGGTGGTGGTGTACTTGGCCACAACAGGGAACTGAGTAGGAGGACAGTGTTTTCCATACAGAGAATGGGGCAGATGTGAGAGCACAGCACAGTGTCCCTAAAGTCCATTTTGGACACATTTGAGTTTTAGGTTACTTTGGAGGCAGGAAGGATGATATATTAGAAACAGCACAGATTTGAAGCTGTAAATACCTGGATTTCCCTCCGAAGGTTTTTTAGCTGTGTAAAATTGGACAGTGTCGTAATTCCTTGGAGCTTCAGCTTCCTCTTCTGCAAAATGAAGAAGTTATTGTGAATATCCCATGAAATTACACTTATAAGGTGCCTACTAAAGAACTCAGCTCTGTGTATCCAAAGGTGCCTTTCCTTTCCTTTCCTTTCTCTTTTCTAACCAGACCTCCAAGTGGCCATGTTGAATAGGCAAGTTGAATGTAATGGTCTGGAGCTCAGAAGAATAGTCTGGGCTAGAGGTAAAGATTTGGCCTCTCACCAATGCCTAGGTAGCAGTGGGAATAGACACGAATGCCCAAGGAAAGAG